>NC_053441.1:7454014-7705576 GCF_007990345.1 Gossypium hirsutum
AATTATCTGTAGGTGAGAATCATATAACTGGCACCATTCCTTTGGGGATAGTAAACCTTGTAAATCTAATCGGAATTGGTTTGGCCGAGAACCGCCTCACCGGTACTATTCCTGATTCCCTTGGTATGCTTAAAAAGCTGCAAACTTTGTACTTGGGTGGAAAAAGGGATTTAAATTGTGGTTGCGGCCACGTTTTCGGTTGCGTTGCGTTTATCGTGGTTGTGGACAAAACGGATGCTATTGCGGTCACTGCGGGTATCGCGGTCCTGTATTTTTTTAAAATTCGCACAACTTATTGTAAAAATAATAATTATAATTATAATTATAAAAAATTACTTTTAATGATTTTTAGAGTGTCTTTCTATTGATTTTTTTTAAAGGAGTTGATTTTTTTTTTAATTTTACTGTAACGAAAAAATAACAGGAATAGCGGTCCGTTATTGTCGCAATTGGCCGTTACCCGTTAAATTACGGCTGCGATTCACCGCTATTGGTGTGACTCCGCTTCACACCGCTATTTTCAGCAGTAGGAGTTTCGAATGGCGCCACTATCGCTATATAGCAGCTGCTATTCCGCTACCCGACCGCTATTTACATCCCTGGGTGGAAATACTTTAACAGGGACGATCCCTGCCTCTGTAGGAAATCTTTCATTACTGACTCGGATGACTTTAGAAGAAAACCTATTAGAGGGAAGCATACCCGCCGAATTCGGAAAATGTCAAATTTTAATAATAATGGCGTTGGGCTCCAATAAGCTAACGGGTTCAGTTCCCAAAGAGATATTTAGTATACCTACACTTTCAACGCCCTAGAACTGTCCGATAACCTTTTAATAGGCTCCATTCCTTCAGATATAGGAAACTTGGTAAATTTGGTATATCTAAATATCTCTAGCAACAACTTCTCTGGCCACATTCCTGCTGCTCTCAGCGACTGTACAACCTTGGAGACTCTTTCTTTGGGGGAGAATCATTTTGATGGAAGTATCCCAGACTCTTTAAGTTCTTTGAGAAGCATTGCAGAATTAGACCTGTCCAGCAATAATTTGTCCGGTCAAATTCCAGACTACCTAGAAAAGTTATCTTTCTTGAAATACTTGAATCTCTCTCACAATCGATTTGAAGGGCCAGTGCCGACCAAAGGGGTTTTCAATAACGCCTCAGCGGTTTCTCTAACTAGGAACGGCAGGCTTTGTGGGGGAATTGCTGAATTGCATCTTCCATCATGCCCCTTCACCCACCCTAAGGATCCAAAAACAAGTATTCCGTTCAAATTAATCTGGATTGTTTGTGGGGTTCTTGGAATTCTCATGCTCTCATCACTCCTTTTCTGTTGGTTGAGGAAAAGAGGAGTAAAAGCAAAGCCTTCATTGGCTTTCCGCTTAGGAAATTCAATTATGATGGTTTCTTTCCACCAGCTCCTCAAAGCTACTGATGGATTCGCTCCAGCCAACTTGATCGGCCAAGGAAGCTTTGGTAATGTGTACAAAGGAATTTTATATCAAAACCAAGAGCAAAACGTAATTGCGGTGAAAGTGATGAACCTACAAGAGCAAGGTGCTTCCAGAAGTTCCCTCACAGAATGTAAAACCTTGAGAAATGTGAGGCATCGAAATCTTGTCAAGATCATATCTGCTTGCTCTAGTATTGATTTTCAAGGCAATCCTTTCAAAGCCCTCATCTACGAGTTCATACCCAACGGGAGTTACATCAATGGTTACATTATACCATCCAACACGGAGAACCAAAGATCTTAAACTTCCTTCATAGGCTAAACATTGCGATTGATGTGGCCTCGGCACTTGATTACCTCCATCATCACTGTGAGGTGCCCTTAGTTCACTGTGATTTGAAACCAAGCAACATTCTGCTTGACCACATGCATGGTTGCTCGTGTTGGAGATTTTGGACTAGCCAGGTTTTTCCCAAAATCAATGAACAGTTTATCTGGAAACTCTTCAAGCACTCATTGTTTGAAAGGAACTATCGGCTATGCTCCGCCAGGTAAATTATCCATGCTCTTCATCTTAAAACTGAATTATTCATATTGTTCGTCTTAAACCTCGTAATTTTGAGCAGAATATGGCATTGGAACGGAGGCAACAACAAGCGGAGACATGTACAGCTTCGGAATTCTACTGCTTGAAATATTCACTAGGAAGAGACCTACCGATGACATGTTTAAAGATGGACTAAAACTTCACCTGTTCTCAAAGATGTCATTGCCGGATCAAGTGCTTGAAGTTGTTGATCCGTTGCTTTTACCTAGGGATAACGAAAGACAAAGTGCGAGCAGCAGCCGGAACCCAAGGAGAGCAAACATGGAAGAAACCAAAATGAAAGAGTGCCTCATTTCCATCATGAAAGTTGGAATCGCTTGTTCGGTTGAATCACCTACAAACCAGATGGACATTTTGGATGCAGCCAAGGAACTGCATTTTATCAGGGACAAATTTGTAGGGACCAGAATCCGAACAGAAAGAGAAAGAGCAAATCATCTTTAGAATATGGAGTTCGGATGTCTTTGATGTTTGTGCAGTACTTGTATCTAAATCTAAACCTTGTTTAATATATTTTGTTTTAAATTTCCAGTCGCTACTTTATTTTTCTTCTTCTAGCCAAAAACATTAATATTACTTGGTTTTTTGTCAGTATAACTATGTAACTCCACATTTAATAACGGTTGACTTCTTTCTTTTCCCGTTGACTCAACTCTTCTTTTCCCGTCAAAGCATTGTAGTGGAAGATTTTGTAACTTGACTCCAACTCTTCTTTTCCTGAGCCCTTGCTTATGGATTCTATCAACCTTTTCATGTGATGTCACTTTAGCTTCATTCTGATCTAACTTGGATATGAGAGAAATTAATTGACCTGCATGCAGTTCAAAGAAATATAAGAATTTTAATATCGGAGAACACTTCCCCAGGTTTCCCAACGTCAAATGTTGTCTGAATTTAGCCATTAAACTGAATTATGTTTTTTCTTGACGTTGGATTGATTTTGACGGAAGCCTTGGAAGGTGTTTTTCCTTTTCAGTTCTACGATCTGTTTGCCTAGCTTTTCGGCATGGAAATAGAGGTGGGTCGGGTCCCGGTTATCCACTTCAAAGTTAGCTTCAGTACTTGATCATACCAGAAAAGTTATGGGAACATTGAGCTCGGACAGGCCCAAATAAAAAACCCATTTAGTCGCTTTCAGGCCAGCTGAGGCTAAAATATAGGTGTAATAACCTAATCCATCGTTTTCAAGTTCAAACGATTCAAATGTTTATTTTCATACTCACGTTGGACTCATTTACTTAATTTTTTCTAAACAAGATGGTATCTTTTGTTACAACTTTGGAGGTCCATCTCAGTAACCAATACTTTCTAGAAAACTCAGATGGGTCCAAATGACTTGATTAATGGTTCCCTTTATATAAAACATTGCTCTTTAAGTGTAGGACCAAGAGAAATCAAAAGAATGCGGAACGCAGGTGTAGCCAAGTACTGGGCCACTTGTTTCTGCCATGGTTCTTGTCTTCAACTTTGAATGGACTCCATGATTGGAGCACATTAACATTTCATCATCACAGTTTGGTTATGGAGTTTTTGAGAATTTGATATTTGTTTATTGAAGATTTTGATATTAATCACTCCTTGAATTGGAATTCCCTGCAGAAACGCAAGGAATTTTACTGCCAAAAAAAAAATTGCCTTCAGGATGAAACCACTTAAAATTTAAGGTTACAGAAGCATAGCAGATCGTACAATTTACATTAGCAATTTTGTTGAGCTCAAGATTTAGTATAAATGATTTAAGAGAAATTATTTTATAAATTGAAAATTGAATCCCAATACAAGAAACCCTACTTCGCCAAGTTAATTTGTAGAGCAATTTGGTTCTGGGTATGAATTCCAGTGACTTTCTTAAGTTATTAAAAATGGTGGAAAAGAAAATTCTGATCTCTTATTCAAACACAGAATTTACATTACATTCTCAGATACACAAGTTAAATTCTAATTTAACACAGCAGAAATAATCTATCAAAGCTTCACAGCAATCTCCATGATTAAATGGTTAATTTAAGCTGTAAACCTTTTTTTGGTCACAGGCAGAAAGGTACAAAAACCTGTTAAAAAAACAAAATCACCATAAATTAACCACCACCATCATCATCATCGTCACCAACGTCACTGCATCTCACGATATTTTCATTACCCCAGTCCTCAAGTAAGTAAATACGAGTGAAAACTATATAAAAAATTGAAAATCAAGGTTAGGAAAAATAAAAAAGTGCATAAAAAGATTACATACATACGATCTCACGCTTAAACAGTGTACACAATGACAAAGCAAGGCAGCACCGCCCTTGGATTGAAAACCAACAGCTCTTCCTCATCAAGCTTGGTATATGCGCCACTCCCTCCTCCCCTTCCGATCACCGAATCAAACCCACCATCTTCCTTGTCTATTTCTTCCCCTTCTGATCCAACCCGACCCGCCACCACCCGACACACAAGCATGGCCCGTTTCACGTTCATGAACTTGAACTCTTCCTCTACATCCTCGGGGATCGCCATGTGCGCTCTCCAGCTCGTCGATAGCGTGGAGATTCCATCCATCTTGGGTGAAAAACCAGACTTAATTATCCCACAAATGCTGCAGTATTGTTGATTGCAAATGCTTGAACTCCCGTTAAGTCCCAAATCACACGTGAAAGTTGAGCAATTAAATCTCAACAGCTCGTTCCCATCAGCTATGCACCTCTCGTCTCGCCTCCCCATCGCACCGTTTCTAGCGGCTTTCGCTTTGACAACCTCTCTGTATTCTTCGAACTTGGTTAGAATTTTTGGGCTGTTATGGATCTTCAAAATACGGTGGATTTCAGGGCTCTTAACTTTGTCGGTCCAACCGGTTTTGAATATGATCCGAACTATGTTGTTACCTGAATCGCCATCAACGAGTTCGGATACGGCGTGTTTGGTTGCTTGGTGTTGTTCGAGCAAATGGGATTTCTGAAAAATCTCGCCGCAAGCTGTGCATGGGAAGATATCGTTACGTAGAGGGAAAAACGGGTAGTCGGATGAGATACCGGATTCTGGACAATACCCGGATTGTATTTGAGAACGTGGGGGAGGGCTGTCTGATAGGTGAGTTTCAGGTGGATTGATCATGGACATGGAGACAAGGGAATGTTGGGAGTTTCTTGCAGAGGTTAACGCCGGTGTGGTTGCTGATGTTGGAGGGTGTGCGGCCTGGATGGTGTTTATGCAGTTGGCTTTAGAAGAAAAAATGCGTTTGAGAAAAGTCCATGTGGAGGAAAGAGCTTTGCGGTGTTTGTGAGAGTTAGGAGAAAGAGGTGAGGATTTGCGTTTCTTGGTTGCTTTATGGTTGTCTTTAGCGGCGGTGAAAACGAAGCAACCAAGGTGGAGAAGAAGGACGAAAAGAGAAAGGAACTTATTGAAGAATGACCCAATATTGGCTTTCGCCATTGATAGACGCACAATCAGAGAGCTTGATAACAAGGTGAGGTAGCTTTGTGGTTCAAGTGTTCAGGCCATCAAGCAGTCAATTGCGTTGGCGAGAGAGAAAGAGAGGTGTTGGAGGGAATGATGGAAGGGAAAAGGAAAGGAAAGGGAAAGGGAGAAGATGATTTTGTAAGAGTGGGGACATGGAAGAATAAAGTTGGAGAAGTAGGTGTAACGCAACTTCATGCCACATTCCCATATGCCCTCTCCTCCTCTACTTTCCATATCTTTATAAGATAATATTCTTATAATTTATTACTTGTTTCAGTCTAAATATAGTTATCAGATTTCTTTATTTGATGACTAATTAATTTTTATATTTAATATATAATTTTTTAGTTTTTTTCTTGTTTTACAAATCCTCTCAACTATTGATAAATTTTTGTGTTTGAGCAATAACTTAATTAGGAGTCTAAAAATGTTAAATTCGCAAGTATTTAACAAAGTAATTACTATATTGGTGAATAAATTGAAATTCCACGTTAGCTAATAAGCTTATACTATATTAAAGCAATTTTGAAATTAAGAAAAAGAAAAGAAGAACTCAAAGTTGATTAACTAATAAGCTTATACTGGTTCAAGATTAATTTTCCCATTAGAATAATTAATTAATTGTGGCCATGGGCCATCAACCGACATTTGTACAACAAAAGCTCTAATTTCATGAAATTATTATTTAAATAATCCTGTAAAAATATTATGTAAGAATCGACTACTTATAATTGTATTTATATTTAAATTTGTAATCATTTTCTAGAAAAAATTAAGCGTTTAAATCTCCTCAAACCCATAAACTGTATACATGCATATCAATCTCAATCATATTATATCATCTCAAATATTTTTTAAAAAATACTAGTTAAATAAATAGCTTTATCGGACCTAAATAAATTAATAATTTCCAACAATAATCCTCTTCCCTGATTTGGTGCTCCTTATGTGCCCCTCCAATATCTTTTTGACACGTAGATTCTATTTTTTATCACCTTAACTGAGCTTTTGATATTAGTGTTATCCGTTTACAAACTTGAAATGATCAAAATTTAAATCCTTTCTCTTCTTCTCGCTACAGTCGAAAACTACAGCTCTAAATAAAAAAAATTAATGCCTTAAACACGTCAAACCTTCGCCAAAATCACAAATTGCGACCAAAATATTAGCAGGAAATTATGAATTTCTTTTGCATGTGGTGGGCGGCTCTTGATTAAACTTTACCAGTTAATTCATGCAAAAAAGATTGAAAATTTCTGGTCTTGACATAGACGTGCCTCATCACGTGCTTGCATTCAGATTTTTCAATTTTCCATATTTATGTTGTTTTTATTACTTTTTTTTAGTATTTTATTTTTATATTATATCTATTTGTATGTTCGACCACCAATTTTGATACATTTTAAAAATATATATAGTATTTACTTTTATATATATATACACAAATATGATTTGATTGGGGGCTTGAGGACTGTTTTCATATAAATTATTGAATATGCATTGCGTAGTAGGCGGAGGAAACGGTGAATTGGTCCGCCCCTTGGAAGAATCCAAAGTTATTCACTGCTGCGTTATATAACTTTTGATGTTTGCTTTGAGCTTTGAACATTTTCTGAACAACTTTAACACATGATTTTGTCTAATTCTTCCTCTTTATCCTTCATGTCTTTTCAACATTACCCTGAAACCAATTTTATATGTATAGGACAATAATGGCAATTGGCATTCCTTTCAAATTTAAGGACAAAATCCCATTGGGGAAAAACCCCATAAAATAATATTCAAAAACATTTTTATTTTAATATTTATAAAAATAACTCAGTTAAATGTAAATAAAATTCAGAACTTGACTCAGATTCCACAATCCAGATATCACGACAATCTAAGATATTGGAATCTGATATAGACGGTAAAAAAGATAATGATTCTTTTCTTCAACCAAACTTAAAATCAATCTTAGAGAGAAAATAGATTTTCTTTTGTTAATAAGAAATTGAATTTTTATAGTTTGAGATTGATAAAATAATACACATTTGTACAACTTTAGTTTTTAAAAAATAAAATATTTGATGTTTTTTTTTTCTTTCCCATGATAATTTTATATAAAAAGTAATTATACCGCCAAGCATCTTAATTAATTTCTCTAATTTTGCTTCAGAATCTTCTCTACGCTAAGCTGGAAACCTGAAAGAAATAGTACATAAAATATTATCCACGGTGGTGATAGTGATGATAAGGATGATGTGGGCCACAAGATCTTCCATGGACAATTATATTTGGAAAACAAATAAAGATAATTATTTTACCGTATATCTTACGTGTCAATAGGAAACAATTTTATCTACGAGCCTTATATTTCACTTGATTGTCAATGGCGTAATTATCCTTATTTTTTTCATTTTCGAAATTAATAAATCAATTATATTACTATATTTTTTAGAAGGATCAAATTGTTATTTTTGATATGGAGAGAGACTTGAGAGTCATTTTCCCTACTATATTCTTGTTACCAAAGTGGGTTCCGTATGAAATTTTCTTTTTGGACATAGTGTGCCATATGATCTCTTTGGCCGATACAATTCTCTGATGATCCATGTCTCGTGGTTAATTAATTATCGCTTGTCGGCAGTCGGCACCGGTACCTTTTATGAATAAAATTTTAAAAATTAAAATATATAATATTGCAACTATTATTAAAATATATAAGGGAAAGTTAAAAAAAAATTAAGAGGTCGAAATTAAATTATATGTTTTTATAATAGTAAAAATATAATTTTATTATTTTAATAATTTATATATTTATAACTTTTAAAATATTAAATTAAATTTTATTACTTTTTAGAAATCAAAATATAATTTTACCATTACTAATTTAAAATTTTATAAATTATAAAAAATCTAAATAAAATTTTTTTCATTTTAAATAGATGATCCTGCAAGTCCCTAACTTTGCCAAGAGTTAAAATACAACATAATTATACTACAAACTCTTACCCGTTTTAAGTCGGGAAAACTGATTGAGAAAAGGGATAATTTTACTTTAGTTATATTTTGACAAATTAATGTAGTAAATTGCGTGACCAAAATTAATAAAATGAGCCGGCATGATTGGTTGAACTAACGTGAAGCAAAAATAATATTTCTTCAAGTGAATTAATTTGATAAGATTAAAGGATGGCTCTGGATTAAAAATATACAAAAGAGAAAAGAATGTGGAATTTTCTTTTCATTTGTCCACCTTCAATGCATTTTCTTGAGCATGGTGTTTGTGCTCAAGATCCCATGACTAACAAATAACAATAGAGGTCACCCAATTCATTATTATTATTAATTGTATAAACTCATTGAAATGGAAAGCTTTTGAGATGAGCTTGAAATATTTATTAAGCATTTTTAGGAAAAAATTAAAATTAATTGAATGGGAAAAGTAAGGAATCTTTCTCTCCAGTCTCTAATCCTGTGGTTGGGTAACACATGGGGTTGGCATTAAATGCCTAATCGACCCCCCTTAAAAAAATGATTTTAATTTTAAAATTTTAAAACTATTAGTTATATAATAATGTTATACCTAAGGATAAAATTCAAGAACTACATAGCAGGTATAGCATTATTGTGGTAGAGTATCAGCCATCAAAACATAACTTTCAACCGCACAGGTCAAGAGTCAAGACTGATGCACGGACACCCTATTAAAACTTGCAAGCTTTTCCATTAAGGACAAAAGACATTAGTCAATTTCCATGTACCCATAACCTAGCGTCATGCTTTGCGCATAGTTTTAGCTCCAAGGTAGCTCCACCCCATTCTTCAAGTCAGGTATAAAAAGTTAGATATTCTTTTAATTTTATCATCTTCTCTATTCTTCATCGAATTAAATATCGTAAAATTATTGAAGACTCAAGTACAATTTTTAAGCTCATTTAATTCACGTCAAATTTATATCTATCTCTAAAAAGATGTAAATGCATAACAATCTTACATGCATTAAATATAATAAGTTAAAACATCAAATGGTTGCATTTATAATACATATTTTTTTAAATAAAATAGTTGTATTTATAAGTTTGGGGTTATATGATAAAAGTTAATCTTTTTTCTTTGTTGTTAAACTTTTTTTTATTGAATTTGGTGCTACTCTCAGTTGATGAAATGACAATAATTTCTTAATAATTACATTTTCAAAAATAATTTAAGAGTAATTATATAATATTATTTAAATACATATTTGTTACTTAATAATAACATGTCTAAAATTGACATTTTATTTCTGAAAAGCACTTTTTGACAGCAATGCTAAACGCTCAAATTTTAAACCGAACTTTTAAAAAACACTTCTCAAAAGCACTTTTCAGCACTTTTCAAAAACACTTTTCAAAAACAATGATTCATTTATATCATTGCATGAGCTTTAATGAGTTGAATAATACAATATACTTAGTGCAGCTTTTGAAGGTGGGTAGTTTTGCTGGTACTGTTTGATGCCAATGACCCACAAAGGGAGGGTCTGCCTTGCTGTGCTCTGGGTCTATGAATATTAATCAATATGCATACTTATATAAAAAGATATCTAGTTACATTATTGTAAATTTAAATTGGTTTTATATAATCCTATAATTTTCTATAGATTTATATTTATTAAATTAGATCATCGGATTTTATGTCTATTTAAAAATTCGAGCAAACTAATAACCATGTTTAACTATTTATTTAAAATATAAAAAAAAACAACCGATCAGTATATTGAAAAAAAAAACATTAGGTTGGTTAAAAAATATATATATATGTGTGCAATTTATATCAATAAATGCAAAGAGAAATATAAGTGATCCTATAAATTTATATAAAATTAATAGAAATGGATGGATAATGTATGAAAATGATAATTAAGCAAGGAAGAATTAGAGAAGTAAGAGTGTTGAAAGGTTGAATAATTGTGGTGGGATCAGCTAAAGAGCTATGAGTGTAGGTTTTTGGCTCTTTTTTAACTAATGAAGCTAGCATTCTTCATGCTACTCATCTGCCTTTCTCCTTTTTCTTTAATGCCAACTTTCATTGCCATCTTTTTTGGTTGATAGCTAAATAATCAGTCAACTAAGAAGGCTATGGACAAATTGTAAATTTCAACTGAAACTCGTTTTACAGCATATCATCAAGGTAATTATTATCCTAGCATCACTTGTAGCTCTTACTCCATTAAGTGAACCGCTTCCAACCACTTTGTTATTTTTTGTGTACAATCACTGTGTAGAATTGTTATTTTGTATCCACAATGTCTAATATTAGATTCTCCTTGAAAACTTGAAAGAATATTTATTATCATCTACAAGTGATTAAAAATAATGTCACCCGTTATTATATATCGTATTATTTATTAATTATCTTAACTATAATTTAGGCTTAGTTTAGCATTACTTCTCAAAAGTGCTTTTGATTTTAAAAGTATTTTTGAACAAAAGTTAAAATTTTCTGCTTCAGTTTTTAGTTAAAAAAATGCTTTTGTAAAATAATTTTTATACCAAAAACACTTTTAAAAAACTCAAAAATATCACATTTAGTAATACTTTTATATCAAAAAATGCGCTAAACGCATGTATTAGCCCAAAACAGCAAAGTCTTAAAACATAATGGATTTTATTCTTAAATCTGAATCAGACTCATTAGCCGAACAAAACTAGATGAACCTAAGCCCACCAGGGTTTTCCATGACGGACCTCAGTTCATTGAACTTCATACAGCCCAATTCAAGTATAAGGAGATAGGAAAAGAAAAAGTAACAAGGATTTTTGTTAAAAAATAATTATGAAGTTTTTTTTTTAATTCTATAGCATAAATTATAATAATCCTATAAAATCGGTGGTTTACACTTTACACCAAACATATCAATTAAAAACAATGAAATTATTTATAGTTGATATAAATATATATTAATATATGAAAATAATATGACATCGATAAAAAGAGATCTCTAGATTTGACTTGAACTAGTATAACTTTATTGAAATTATTAAATAAGCTTATAGACACCCATATAATGTGATATGGAATATAAACATATAACAAATACATTTTACTCTTTTGAATGACAACTTAGTGTACTCTTAAGCTACCGCATCCAATAATTTCATCACTCAAACAAATATTCTATGAAGTTTATGAAACTAAAACAAATCAAACTATAATCCCCCAAAATCTGACTTGAAACAACGATCCTCCATGCCTTTCCTTTTATCCCCATAAGAGAAAATACACAGTTGAGACAACCCATCTCTAAGCAAGTGTACGAGGCTGCAAGTAAACTCGGAGGCCGTTCTTCATAAACAGCGTGAGAGACATCTTTTGCTCCACCTTATGTCCGGGAACTAGAGAGAGCCGGTAACGCAGCAGCACAGCTGAGGCCACTGACTTCATTTGCAAGTAAGCCAAGTCTTTCCCCAGGCAAGTCCTTGGTCCAGCGTTGAATGCCACAAACTTGTAGCTATCCTTTGGTGGATCGAATTTGTCACCTTCTGGTGATAGCCACCTTTCAGGCCTAAACTCCATGCATGCTTCTCCCCATATAGTCTTCATTCTTCCAACTGAATATATGGAATAAGTCACCGTTGAGAAGGCCGGCACGAATGTGCCGTCGGGTAAGACATCGTCTTCGACTACGTACTTGAAGTCCTGGGGAACTGAGGGGTATAAACGTAGTGTTTCAGTTAATGCTGCTTTCAGATATATCAATCTGTCGGCTTCGTCAAAAGCCAAAGGCTCTTCAACCCATTTCTTGGGATCTGGACCACGTGTGTCACGAAGAACCGTTGATATTTCGTTGATGATCTTTTGTTCAATCTCTGGGTGGTTCATGATGAGCCAGAAGAACCAGCTGAGGGCTACGGAAGAGGTGTCCCTTCCGGCGAGGACGAAGTTCAGAGCAATGCGTTGGAGAACATCGCTTGTAAAGAGGTTGCCTTTAACGTCTCTTTTCTTCATGAAACGGGATAGTAGATCATCTGATGGAGTTTGTTTTCGTGCTTCAATGGCACCGTTCATGTAGTCTTCGACGATTTGGAGGCTACTCTTCAATCTTTTCTCAGCCCCGATCCCCAAAAACTTCTCCAATCTCCATAGAAAACCAGGGTAAAGAAGCCTATATAGAGTCGTTTCAGTGGCAGCGTCGAAAGCGATAGCAAATGTATTTTCAGGCAAGTCAGGAGACAGTGTCTGTGGATCCTTACCGAAGGTAAGGCCACAAATGTTGTCAAACGTTAAGCGAAGCAACAAATCTTGCAAGTCCACTGATTCCTTCTCATTGGCTGCTTTGTCCAAAATACACCATAGCCGGTTCTTGATGGACCTATTCACCCACCGAGCCATAGCTTGCCTGAGTGTCCTGGTTGTGAACTCAAGTGCTGCTGTTTTCCTTTGAATAAGCCACGTCTCTCCATCACTATTGAAGATCCCTTGCCCCAAAAGATCATGAAACGCAGCTTGCCAATGAGGCCCTTTCGGGTAATTATCAAACCGCGTCCGAAGAATGTGCTCGATGTTTTTGGGGTGACAAGTGACGGTATAGAACCCTTGCTTGAGAGCCAGGAAAGGAAGAGCAATGGTGCATGTTTGATAGGTTGCTGAACCACCAGTGGCTCGAAGGTTACTAGCAATCCAATCATGGATTCTCCTCCGGTTCATGAAAAGAAGCGGTAGGCTACCGACCAGAGGCCATACTCTTGGACCGGTTAATTTCCTGGCTAGGAAATGGAACCAGATTGAGTAAGCAAATATTGCAGCAGCCAAGCTGAAGACTAATTGAAGGGTTTCCATGGGGTATTACAGAAACTAAATTTTGAGAGTGACTGATAAGAAAGATGTTATATATAAAGTGATGAAAAGGAGAAAAAGATTAGGAAGAGTTGTTAGGAAATTTGAGTCCATTGAAGAGAGGTTTGCTGGTGGGTTGATATGAACTACGTACGTGAGGTAATTTACACGAAATCCATGCAAAAGGTTTTCAAGTAGGTACCATAGATCAAAGACTTATTACATTTGCAGTCATTAGAATTAAACTAATTTATTCAATTCCCATCCGGATGCTTAGCCTTCTGGAAGAAATAATATTGGTACTGGTTTGTTAGAGGATGATAGTGATTTTTTTTATGTAAAAATTTCATTTATTAGTATGGATTTTAAAATATACTTTCATTAAATGCATTTATATTCCTCGAATCTAGATGATATAAAGGACTAAGGATGCAATTAAGCCATTGTTTTCCCACAAAACAAAAGTTGACAGTTATGACATTACTTTTGTTGGAATTATTCCTGCATTGCTGCCCACCCTAAATTTCCAAAGAAAAAGACGAGTGGTTGGAGATCGTTTACCCGCACTGAGAAAATTGGGTTTTTGTTCACAAAACCTACACATAAAAGGCATAAGCTTATAATATATGCATATTGAAAAGAAAAAGAGAAGGGAAACTTTGGGATAAAGAAAAGAAAATCATCTAGGGTTTAAGATATTTTCTCTTTTGCCCTTTTCTTCCTCGAGAAAAAAAGAACTCACCAACCCCTATTGATTTTCTCCTCTCTTACAAAATACAAGGGGGAAACTGCAAATAACCCCCAAACGGGCTGTGAACTTAAAGCCCATTTATGTTTTGGCGATGGCCGATGGGATTTCTTTGGACTCCGTTTTTGCTTTGTTTGAAAGAATGTTGATTTATATTTGCTTTTTCAGTATATTTAATATTGTCAAACTTCTTTAAAAAAGATGGGTTAAGTTTAGATTGAATTAAACAGATCCATTTAATTAAAATGTAAATTTAAAATTATAAAATAAAAAGATTTAATACTTTTTAACTATTTTAAAAAATATATATTTACATTTACATATGAGAAAAGAAAATCATTCTTATCAAAATTGGATGATTTGTCCTGTCTCGCAAAAAAAAAATCTAATTATATTTATAATTCGGATGTTGGGTATAATAAAAATTAGTCATTTTTTATAATTAATTAATTTTTTTTTACTTTTTTAGAATCTAACCTGATAAAAGAGACATTTTAAAAAAATATTAAAACCAAATTAGCCCTATGTTTTAGAATATCAGTCTATTAAAAACAAAAAATAATTTACCAACTATTAAAATTTTTTATTTTAGACATCCAAATAAAGTTATATAGTTTAAAAGGGAAACATGCAGTTTTTCTCTAAATAATAAAATTATTTTAAAATTTCCATGTCAGCTTTTGTTTTTGGTTCTTTGTTTCAGTTACCCTAAGCCATAGGTGTCTTCACTTTTTTTCTTTTCATTTTCTCTGTTCTTCGGTCAAAAAACTTTTTCAATTCACAGGGAAACTACTGGCAGAGTAGTTTAACCAAACCAATCTGAAAAACAACAAGAAGAAGATCGAAGGAAGAGAGCAAATCATTTAGCCATTGATTTCGTTGAGGCCCAATGCCGGGATCTGAGTACTCTTCCGTTGAGTTGCAACGGATGTTGATGACAGACTCGGGCATGGCTGCAGCCGCTCAACAGCTGATGCAACTCAGCGATGAAGATAACAGCAGTATCAGCAGCAGCAATGGCAATAAGAAAGACAAGAAAATCAGAGGGAAAGATGATGAAAGAGAGAGATTCTTCAAACATAATCAATATGAGATGACTTGAGCAAAGATTGAAGAAATTCCGGGAAAGAGGAGATTTTGAGACCAACTAAGAAGCGGAGGTATAGTTTCCTTGAGGGTATTTACAAGGAGACAAAACCTATGAAGGTTAGCTACGGGAATAATTTATGGTATTGGACAAAATGCTTGTGCTATTGGTGTCAAGGAAGTGGAAGAACAAGGTTCCTGCGACGAAGAAGAACCACTTATACAGATAGCTGAATACCGTATTTGCCAGGAGGACTGCTAACATAACAATCGTATTCTTACCAATTACATTTATAAAATCAAATTTCATTGCAAGGAAAAAAACCAAAGTAACGTAAAAGTTGAAATAAAAATGGGGCAAAGCTAGATTCGTCTTTATTAGGATAAAAAAGGTTAGATTTGTTAAATTGCCAAATTTACTAAAAATTTGGCTCATTGGGCTGAGGTTACAAAATTGCCACGCATGAAACCCCATATCCATATCTGCTAAGATCAATTCTCGCCCAGACCAAAATAAATAAATAAAAGAACCTTTGAAAATCCAGTACTGAAGATAAGCCGCTTGTGGCGAGCTCGTGGTACAAGCACTCGCACTCCATTGTTTTCCCACTCATCATATCTTAAAATCCCAATCCAGCGGTCCAAAATTCACTACTAACACTATCCCCATAAAAGTATATTTCAGCAATAACATTATTGTTCATCATCATCATTTCAGTGGAAGGAAGAGAAAAGAAAAACACCAGTTCAATTTCTAAGCTAAGTAACAATGGCTTCTCTCCCTATATTTTCCTTTGTTCCTTCAAAAACAAGGATTTACGCAACAGCAGCTGCAAAAGGTGCAGGTGGAGGCAAAGAAGAGAAAGGGCTTTTCGATTGGATTCTTGGGAACTTGCAGAAGGAAGAGCAGTTTTATGAAACTGACCCTATCCTCAAGAAAGTTGAAGAAAAGAATGGCGGTGGCAGTGGCAGTGGCACTACCAGTGGTCGCAAGAACTCTGTTTCAATCCCTCAGAAGAAGAAGGACAATGCTGGCTTTGGGCTTGGAGGGCTTTTCAAGAAATGAAAGATACTATAATCATCCTTTGGGGAAGTTTCATTGGTTTGGAATTAATTCATGTTTTCTATCTTCAATATTATGAACCTTTCTTCATTCTTGAACACTAAGCTGTTATCGATTTCCTTTAATGCACACTACTTAAAAATCTTATAAATTACTAATTCATTTGAAGTCAGATGTTTGCTTTTACTGATTTTATTTTTGGCCTTTCCACTGATAAGAAATTTAATTGAACACCTCTACCTAGTAAATCAGGGTGTTTCTTGGATGAATGTCTCATAAAAGTTTAAGTGATTAATTTATGTTTCTTTGATTTAGAACATTGGAATGTTTGATTTACTGTATCTGATGAAAAAATTTATCTGCAAAAAAGCAAGCTGTATACGGCATCATTTTCATGCATCAGTGACTAAAACAGGAACTGCTGTTTCTGTTTTCTTACATAGTTAATGCATGAACCTGAAGACAATGAAGTTCATGCCTCGTAGGAATATAACATATTACAAATGATGTTACAATTAAGTTAGAGAAACAGCCAGAGCTGGCGCTGGTTATAGAAATTAAGGAGCCATTTCGACCGATGGGAAATGGATAGCTTCCGAGCAATAAACAAGATTAGGTGAAAACCGAGAAGATAAATAATGATTGGCCTTGTTCTTTTTGGCCCAATGATTGGCCCTCTTTCCGAGTAGTTGTAAGGTTTAACTCTATGATATATATACACACATGCAGCCGCAAGTATAAAACAAACAATGATCTGTATCTGTTACGATCTTGTTACTTTCTATTACATCTGATTCCTAACTCATTTCTGTCATAGTTGACTAGCTGAAATCTTGCTGTCTGGAGATTATTTCTTTTCTTTAGAACAAAATGTAGTTCATGCAAAAGTATGCAGTAAGGATGTGAAATCCAAAGTCCAAAAAATGACTCTGTTTAATCATGGGGTTCAAATCAAGCTTTAGAAAAAGAACGTGATGGATACGTAGGTTGTGATTGTTGGGTGCCAAATGACAAAGGATAAGGATGTATGTCACACAACTTGGCATGTTGATATTGGTTTTTCGACTAACCTGGCCTCCTCCATCCCTCGGGACCAACAAAGAGTAGCACAAACATATTCACCTGCTGTTGGTATAGACTATTTGCCTTGAAGAAAACATAGCTTCTCCTTCTCAGCCAAGTCTATGTCAAAAAGCTAATTAAGAATTCTAATATCATGTGGTATTGGAAAAACATACCATGTGATTGCTGTCTCAACTTAAGTGTTTTGCACTTGGTTCGAGTCTGGTCCTCTCTGAATATTCTATTAACTTTATTTGGAAAGCTTTTTTGGTAAAAAAGTGGTAGAGACGAATAAAATATAGCTAGAACTGGACTGATTTGGAAACCTATGAAACAGAGCAAGTTTGCTGGTAAGCTTGTCTGAAATATGCACCTCCAACAGAATGTACACAGTAGGATAAACCAAACCAAAGAGATAATACATATAAGATACTCCATTGTTTTTCATAAGTAAATTAAACAAGCCTTTACTTTGATCATCTGGAAAGAAAACGATAATGTACATGTAACTTCTAGGAATATGTTGCTTAATATCTTCATGAACTACAGAGTTCAGTGAGAATTATGAAGCAGAAACAGAATTTGATCTAGGCAAAGAAGCAGAAGAGTTGATAAATTCGATGCAGTCTTCAATGGCAGCATTTCTATGAGAATCAACAGGAGTTTCAAATGGTTTCGGTCTTCCTAATGAAGAAGAAGAAACCTTATGGGAAGGCCTAATTCTCATGGATACCACTGCCACATGTAAACCTTTTGCTGCTTTGCCACCGAGGTGTTTGAAAAACCTTACCGGCGAAAATTCCGATGATCTGCATCGCATGAAGCCACAACTCCTGATAGCACTTATGTTCTCGGCAGCCATGGTATCATTAGAATTCTGCAAAATGGAACCATTTGGCTTGTTGTTTTCCTTTTGAGTGGTTTTGTTGATCCCTTTAGTTGCCATCTTCTTCAGTTAGCTGCACTTTGAGAGAAAAGGGTAATTTGGTTATAGAGTTGAAGCTAAAGCAGATGATGGAAAATGGGTGTGGTGTGGATGGGAGAGCTTGGCAAATATAAAAGGTCTAGGCAAGGGGGAGAAAGCAATTAAAAAAATAATAAAGAGTTATGAATAAATATGACCCAACACTTAATAGTGAAAAGATTTTTGTAATCAGAATCAAAATCATGGACTTTCCTTTTGTAACTTTTCTTAAATGGGATACTATCTGAAATTTGCTTTTTTTTTTTTTCATTTTTCCATTTTATATGCCCTGGGAAGCATGATGATGATAAATGATCAAAGAAAAGAATCTAGGTTCAAGCTATGTTGCTTTGACTCTTTTTTTTCTTTTTTTCTTAAAGTACACATTCGATACATATTAAGACTCACACGACCCTTCATGTATTCGCATTGGACACTTACACCCAAGCCTAAGATATAGCAAAACAGTAAATATTGCAAGCAACATTTGAATTAAAGTTTGCAAGCACTCAACCAGGCTGCTGGGCCAAATTTGAGTTAAGGTATAAGTGCGCCACTAACTCTTAGGCTCAAATGGTGGGATACTTTGGAAGAATTAAGCTGAAGTCTTGTTATACAAAGAAAAAAGGGTCAGATATCCCTAAAGATTGCACGTTATTTTATATTAGTTTTAAGCATTTTGATTCCAAGTTGATGGAACTATTTCGAATTAAGTGATTAGGGTTCTCATACTTCTGGCCTTTGGGATCAAATTCTATGTATGTATGAACGGTAGTTTTTGATTTTCAAAAGGCTAACATCATAATAAAGTTAAAAAGAAGGGCCTCTATGCAAGGCTACAAATGAAAGATGAATTGCCATCATTGTCCTCTATATTTGGCGGGGACCTGGAGTTCTTATATACACACACGAGGGGCTATAAACCAACATCAAATCATGGTATCCATTAAAAAAAACATGTTCAAAGAAGTTGGCAATAAGCTTTTAGATGAGAGGAAAAGGATATAAAATAAAATAAAAACAAAGCACAAGTTAGGGTAGCCTCCTTTGAGTTTTCTATGATTATCCACTGCTCTTTTCCAACTGGAATCTCTAAAAGGGATGTTTCACATAGGGAAAAAGAGGTGGGCATATTTAAACTGGATATTCTTTTTTCTAAGGGACCCTTGTGCTATTTTCTTAAGTTTAATTCTTCCCTTTAGAAAAAGAAGTTTTAGATGAGATAACCTTTCGGTAAATCTTTGACATTAGTTCAAATAACCATTATTTATAGATTTCAATCATAATTACTGCAACCTTTTTCTTTATTTCCAATCTGTTGTATACACATGTTCCATCAATTGAATGGGATGGACCAAAATCTAACAAAATAGACGTGAAAGTTGGATAGAAAGAAAATTACAAAGCCATAGAAAACCAGATGTGCTAAAGACATAACAGGCTTCAATTTCCCAACCCCCCAAACCCTTTAGACAAATACGTAATTCATTAAGAAAGGATAAAGTATGATTAGACATGACAAAAGATGCACCATGATTACAATGTAGCATTATGATTATCTCAAATGCCAAAAAGAAATGTTAAAAGTGTTAAATCTTATGTTTTATTTGTGATTTATATATTTAGCTTCAGTATTTTCATCTACAATTAATTGATTGATTTTAGGTTATATTTACATCTGTACTTTCAGAAATTATCTTTTTCAGTTCAAATATTGGATGCAAAAGCATTCATTAAGTTAAAAGATTATTAAGTTTGATGGAGTTGAAGATGGAAGTGTAACTAATGGGTATAAAATGCTATGCTGAAAGCTGGACCAACATAGAATCTTCCTACTTCCTTTTCTTTCAAAAGGTTTCACTGATTTATGTAGTTTGGAATTCAGAAGCACCGAATTAAGCCTAATTTCTGGTAAATGCAAATTGCTGTCATCATTTCAAGTCCACTCAGATTTCGAATGACCGAAAACCAATTAGTGTTAGATTATTTGTCAAGACGAAAGTAGTGGAATATTTGTTAGTGGTGAATTAAAAAACCCTACACTTCTTGGCTATCTTGATGCATGAATGAGAAGATTCTATCAGGCTTTAGTGATTACCAAACCAGGTTGATCTTATGATGGTGTAGCTCCTCTAGAGTTCGATGGTCGTTCCTAAAATAAGGTTCTTGATGAACCCCGAGTTTAGTTTATCGAATGAAGGCTCTACTATTTTTTAAAAAGTGTGATATTAGATAAGTTTGAACTCTGAAATTCGAATCCCAAGATCTGCAATCCCTTCCATTTTCTCGAGATTATAAATTAACCACTCAACCAAGTGGACACAAGTTTAGGCATAAAGCAAAGCTGAAGCAGGTACCGGTATACCTATGCTTGAGGATAGAAGGAAACCAGATCACAAATGATGAGAGTGAGGAAAGATGAGTAAAGGCTGAAAGTCCATGTGATGGGATTATAGGTTAACCAGAAAAGGGCAGCCATAGGAATAGACTCATGCAATGATGCAACACACTAACTAAGACTTCTTAAAACGTGTTGCCTAGGCACTTCCTTTTTCATTTCATTTTGTTTTTCTGGTTTGCCAACTCTTAGCTACTTTTTCCTATTTCGATCCTGTCAGATTTGAAGCACTATGCGACAACTAGCAGATAACCAAACGATTAAATATAAAGCCACATTCACAAAAAAAAAAAAAAAAAAAGCTAGCTCACTGAAAAATTAAGCACTTTCAATTAATCAAATTCCAGCTGATGTGGGATTCTATAATGTAATAATCTTCAACCATCTGTTTTGAGGCCAAGGGAGTATACAGCAGTAAAATTTTGCAATTTGCTCTCAAGGTCTGCACATATGTTCTATGCTTTTAATCAGATTTCCTTCTAAAAGTGACACACAATCCAAACCAGGAACATAGTCTAATTTGAAGTAGAATTCTATTAGACTGTTGTACCAACAGCGATTTAGCACCAAAACTTAAGATCATAGTCAAATATGGTTCAATGACAAATATATAATTGCAAAATCATCACATCAATGTCTCCTCTCACATCCTCTTCAACTGTCATTACAATTTCTTCAAACAAGATGTTCCAGAACCAAACATCCATTACTCATCATCATTGGTTTTTCAGCAAAAAAAAGCATAAACAGATCAATAAAAGTAAATGCATTGAATTTCTCCAGTAAACTGCATCTTAATCTTTCAAAAGTACAAAATTAATACACAGCTTTTCAAGGTTTACATTCCAATTTCCAAATAATTCAGAGTGAAGAAAGCTCATTGTGTATTATCATTTTTTTACAAGCAAAACCGGGCCATCATGATTGATGATAAAATTCAAGAATTCCCTAACTTCTCCACAATCCTTAAAACAGTGAGGTGCCTGAAGATCACTGTCCAAATTGTACCAAACTCCATCGATCTTTCTCACTGCAATCCAATGCCTACTTTTCCAAAGCCCACCATAGCGTCTAACAGGAACATTAACCACGATTCCCATCAACAATCCATCATTAAGGTCGATAGCCGAAGCCCCATTTCGACCATCATGCCAAATCACAGTCTTCCCTCTCCCTTCAAGTGCAGCAATTAGAACATTTATATCATAGTTGCCAGTAACTGAATTATGGTGAGGCTTGAAGACTAAAGAAAAGGGTGTCCAAATTTCCTTTTCTGGGTCATCAAGAACGAGTCTTTCAGCTATAGAATTCAAAGTGGCTCGAGTGAATGCATCCTTTTGCTGAATTGAAACAAAATATTACAAATTATTGACGAAAACCCATTTTCAAGAACATACTAGAAAAGAGAGAGAGAGAAGGTACCTGGAAGAGATTGTTAAGGGAATGTAAGAGGCAAAATTGTAATCTTTGCCTTTCGTGATAAATTTGGTTCTGCTCGCTTGCCATGAATCCAAGGCTGTTGAAATTTGATTCTGGTAAAGGGACCCCTAATAGCAGATTGGCTCTTCGAAATCAAGGGTTATGGATTCTGATTAGAAGTTCAACTCTTTCCTCGAGTTGCTGAGCTGGTTTTACTTAATTCAAAAAAAGAATAAACCATTTCCTTTTTTTCTTCCAACAATTAAATAAAGCCTTTTAGTAGTTGGACGGTTTTGCTGAAAAGTAAATAAATATTTTTCTTCATTTAATTGCAAAATTTTCTTTTCTAGTATAGCTCGGGATTATTTCGAATTAAAGGAATATATATGATAAATTACATTAAGTTTTGCCTTAGAGATACTGTTGACCTTTGGATTTCAAACATGTCATTCTTTATCAAATATCCATGAGACTAACACTTTGCAGTTTCGAATATAAATTTTCTACTTAAAAATATGATATGATAAGATGATAAATTTTATTTTATTTATAAATAATCCTACAATGATGAAAGAGATCAAACTTTAAAAAGGCGATTAGTGAAATAAATTATCTTTAAAATAATATTCGAGTTACAATTTATTTTTATTCTTTTTTTAAAATATAGATTAGACATCCGTGTACGTTAAAAAAATAAAATATTTATTTATTTATTTATTTCTTGGACGAAATCAACATTGCCCAATTTTAGTCTAGATTCCGTATATACAATATGAAGTTGGCTTTGCGACCCAACCGTTTTTTAAGTAGCAAATTCAGAAAGCAACAGATAAATAATAAGTACATGGCTTTTCCAGAAATGGTTCTCCATTATAATGAATTCTAACAATTCACATAGAAACTATCATTGTAACAGTAGACCGAAGAGGAGGAGGAAATCAACAGAACAGATATATAAGCTGCCATGCCTGCATTCCATTGATTCCTATTAGATATTATGTGTCCAGATTCGGATATGTAAGAGTACCAAGTACATATTTGACATTTGAGTACACAATTTCTCAGGTTCCACGTCCGAAAAATTATTTGTAAACACCATGTATTGTTTGTTTGTGGCGAAATATGTACAATGCTCTAAAGACAACATTTTTGAACGCAGCTTGTTTTATCTGGCAATAATCTTATATTTCACAGAATAATTATGTGTACAACTCAAGTACTGTTACACTTGCCACTACCTATACCTTTTTTCCATGGAAATAATAGTCAATGTACAACATAACAGACGTTGGAGACCAACCTGGATATAGACATAATGTCAAGGATGGCGGAGACAAGCTTGAAAGTGATCACAAGGAAATAGATCTTCAGCCTTACCACTTTATCTACGTTTCTTCTGGGTGCCATGAGAATAAAAACAATGAAAAAACTTGGTAGTGTTGAAAAAACAAAAAAGGCTAAAATTCACCTTGTTGGAATATACAAAAATTTCAGGGGAGATGATGATGGTAACCACGACATGCTCACTGACATGGTTCAAAGCATTAAGAAAGCTGCAGTTGACACTGTATTGTGCTCAATATGGTGAAGAGAAATGAGCAAAACTGCTTATCCAGAGCCTGCTTGCACTGGCAGAAGAGACTTTTGCTTGCCAGCGATGAAGACTGTTAGTTCCTCCGGTGCAACAACCAATTTCAACCATTCTTGCAGCTCTTCACCTTCAACTTTCTCATTTTCTGAATAAAAAGCAAGTATATGAAGTAATAATTTATTCTCTTTTCTCCTTTATAAGGATACGGAACAACTACTTCACAACTAGATTCAAAAGTTTAAGATTGTGGATGTTATGGTAAACTAGGATATGAAAAAGATGCAATGCCCACAACAAAACAAGAAACATATACCACATAGAAATGAAAAAAGAACAGGATGCAGCAGATTACCTTCCAGGTGGGCACCAAGCCCTTCTAAAACAGTTGGATTAGCACGAACAACAGAAAGGGCTACTTCTAGTGCAGACTGTAATAATGCTCTCACCTCTCTTTGAACAAGATCAACTAGATGTCCCTGTATGTTCTGGATCAGTCTTTGATATAGATAGTGCAGGAATTGAAAACCAAAAAAGGGATAAAGTAATAAAATTAAATTTATTGAAGAGTAAAATTGGACCTGATCACGTCCCCAAGGAACTGACCCCCCAGATTCATCCATGCCTCCACCAGACACGGTAGCTAAAGACAGAGGACCTATAGTCTGATTTAGACCATATTCAGCTACTGCCTTGTATGCCATGTCTGTTGCTCGCCTAATATCATCAAGTGCACCAGTAGAAACACGACCACAGTAGACAACTTCCTCTGCAGCGCGCCCACCAAGGAGGGTAACCAAACGGCCACGTAATTCGTCAATGAAGAGTAAATATCTGTCCTCATTGGTAGGAGGCGTGTAAGTAAAGCCCAGTGCTCCCCCAGATCTTGGCAATATGCTCAGTTTCTGCAAACACAAAGGAGTCAATTGATTACCAATTTCATGTGAACAAAAGAAACTAGGATAATGTAATTTCATTCTAGGACAATCGAGTATCCATGGAACAACCCAACAATAATGAGTTGAACCTTATAAATCAAAGTTCCCAGTGTGGCAGAAGGCCAAGTGAACCTCCACACATACCAAAAGAAAGAATAATTGTATAACATGTAAAGAACCTAATTCTCAGATTTCATTTTTATGTTTAGGATTATTGCCTGAAATTTTCATCGTATGCTGATGTTGGTGAAGATGGTATTATTTACAAACATTATGATTTCCAACTCCCAAAACCATAAAAAAGGGGTCCATTAACATGTTCCAAATATTTAATCTCAGAAACCGCATTCTAGATTATCCGGTTTTGACATCCATAAACGGAAATCATGGAGAACCAATTGGTCAGCATTTTACAGTCTCAAGGTCTTGCCTGAACTTCCCAAGCATTAAAAACAGAGAAACTAACAACTAAGAAGGGCGATAGATAAATACACACAATCCCCTCCTAAATAAAAACCTGATAAAAATGATTGCACTGTCACCATCTATGGTACACGACATGGGCAGTGCATGTATGTAGTAACCCTACACAGCCGCAGGATGAGATTCCATTCAAACTTCATAATTTTCTTTTATCATTTCCATATTTCATACTGAGATAACAAGGGCATGCAAATAAAGAAATAAATTGAGAATGTTCAGTAAATATTGTCATAATTTACCTCAACACGTGGCTGTCCAGGAAGAAGGTTAGCAACAGCTGTACCTACTACCGCATGACCAGCTTCATGCCTTGCAACGACAGCCTTCTCACTTCCCTTTAATTTGGCAGTTTTCTTCTCTATGCCCTAAGAAATTTAGTTCTTTGTGTCACTCAATTTGCAATCCAATGTATAATCATAATATAAATGCATTGCATGAAAGTCTCACCAGAAAGTGCAAAAGTAATATAAATGCATTGCATGAAAACATAATAGCTCCTTTTAGTTATCAATTTGCATTTTGTTCAAATGGTAATTACTAAAACATGTGTGGTATACAATAAAACCGATAACTAAAGCCAAAAACAAGACTTGAGAAAATTGCATCACAGGATAGAACTTTCATGGCAGAAATTTTTAAATAAATTCTTCAAAATATGAATAAATGATAATGGCAGAAAACTGTAAGAACTACACTAACAAAGTTGTTCTAGGAGAGACACAAGAGAGATGAGAGAGAGAGAGAGAGAGAGAGTTACAGCTATCGATCGCTCTACTGCCTGAATGAAATCAATTCTCTCTACAATAATTTTGTTATTTCTTCCAGCAAGCAAGGCAGCTTCATTTACCAGATTCGCAAGGTCAGCCCTGCATATTATAAAAGATGACACGCTTATTTCCTCTGCATCAACAAGAATGAAGGATGAGCAAGCTGTGTCATTTAAATATGGCAAATTAAAAGAGAAAATACCCAGTAAAACCAGTAGTCATGGAGGCAATGTGACAAAGATCAACATCTTCCCCAAGGGGAATATCCTTCTTAGAAACATGTACTTTCAAAATAGATTCTCTGCCAATCCTATCAGGAGTCTCTACCTGGAAATCATATGAGACATGATATCTTTGAGATAATAGTTAGCAACAAGGAGCTGGTTTATATAACAGATTCCGACATCTAGAGAGTTAACTAAATACAATGCTCCATACAGACCATAACAACACGATCAAATCTCCCAGGTCGCCGAAGTGCAGGGTCCAAGACATCAGAACGATTTGTAGCTCCAAGAACAATCACAGCGGAATTACTGTCAAATCCATCCATCTCCTACAATGCAGTCCCAAACTACAAGGTTCAGAGATCTAAGGCCAAGGGAACCACACAGCAGGAAAACAATTACAGAGGGAACTTACTGTGAGCAATTGGTTCAAGGTTTGCTCTCGTTCGTCATTGCTAACAATGCGAAATTTACCATCGCGACTTTTAGCCACAGCATCTATCTGTGCAAAATGAGAGGTATCAGAAAATTCTACTGGAAATCTATAAGTTGAACAGACAGTTCCAGCAAAATGATAAGACTCATAGACTGACCTCATCAATAAAAATTATTGATGGTGCCACCTTCTTTGCTCGAGCAAAGAGATCTCTAACTCTAGATGCACCCATGCCAACATACAACTCTACAAACTCACTGGCAGAACAACTTATGAATGGAACTTCTGCTTCACCAGCCACAGCTTTTGCTAGAAGAGTCTTACCTGTCCCAGGAAGACCTACCTATAACACAAATAAAACCATAAAAACCAACTTTATTTCCATTTTTATATAAGAAGGTACCGATGCAAAGAAACCATCACATGCTCCTAGCATCTAAGCACTGTGTGGAGACATTGAACATGTTGAATTCCAAGTATAAACTTATTGAGCTTATCATAACAAGAGTGACAAGTAGAAAGCATTTAGAGAACCAAAGTTTTCAGCAGAGAAGGTATTCTAAAGAATAAGAGACGGAACCGGCAAGTACAACCCAATTTCTGAAGATTAATAATGTTTTGCAAATAAGGCATGATTTCTACAGAATAAAAGCTTCAACATCATCATGAAGTAAAGTTTTCTTACGATCTACTCACCAGGAGAACTCCTCGAGGCGGACGAGCACCAAGCTGTATATATCTGTCTGGATTCCTAAGAAATTCCTGTGCAGTAAACATAACCATATAAAGACAACTAGAAATCATAAAAGCATTTACTACAAAATATCAGTTGCTGGTAGCATATGAAGTAGAGGAATATTTGATATACCACAATTTCTTCTAGCTCCTCCTTGGCCTCATCAACACCTGCAACATCAGCAAAAGTGACTATTTCCCCTTGTTCAGGCACTTTTGAAATCGAAGAAACCCCAGACTTGCGATTCCTGATCTGACCAGCTGTGTTCTGCATACATGTATGATTCAAATCAGAACATATCAATGCATCTTAGGCAAGGCATTCATATAACTCGCAAGAAAATATAAACCTGAGAAAAGCTCACAGGGAACCGGTGGAGAAGTCCTGCAAGGACAGCAACATAAAACAAAGCTATCTGCAAAAGAGAGGAGGTCAGATATTTAAAACTTCATGCTTTAGATATATAATAATACATGATTTAGAGAGTTGGGGGGGGGGGTTACACCACACCATGTTAAGGTTACCATCTATTTACAAGTTTAGGAACTTCGGGAAAACTGCCTATCATCTACGCTCTGACAACCAATCTTTAGGCATATTTGAAGCCAAACTTGCAGTTTAATCAAGGCTATGACAATGTTAGCCATTTTTTGAGACAACATTTCATTATACATATCCTCCTTCACTAGTCATCATCGAGCAAACTGATACTTTGGTATATTTGGTTTCAGGAATAGAGAAAGACATTTTGTTTCTAGGTAGTTGATGACTTGATGTGTATAAGACATCCAATTGTTTGTAAATATCCTTTCTGGTGCCACCATGAGCAATCTCCGTTAATTTTCTTTTAATCTGTCAACCTTTGAGTGACTGAAGCTATCTTTTTCCCCAAATCATAGCCAACCTTAGTTGGACCAACTAATACTGTTACATTCCCGCCACCTCAATAGGGAATAAGATTCCCACTAGTACAGGCATCAGATTACTACCTGAGATACCTAGTCAAGGCCAATGAAAGCAAGAGAAGATACCCTCAACTAAATCTAAATTGCAATGTATCCAGCCAGCATCTTACGACAATGAACCAGTTCCCCCGGCATAACCCAGACAATTCATCCAGCTACCGTTAATCATACTCAAAAAGCTTCAAAGCGCAAGCGAATTAAACTAGTGTCACTCAACTTCATAACAACAAAGAAAAAAATCAACTTACCAATGCAGAGTTGAAGAAGCCGCCAGACCGCTTATCAGGAGACCCAAACTCCACATCATTTTCCAACATCTTTTCATATGGGGCCTTGATATCACTAGGCCGTATGGTTGTATACACAATTCTCTTCGTTGGCGCCACACTCCTCAGCAATGAGTCCGAATCTTGAAGCACACTATTACTAACACCACTAGTTTCACACTCTTGAACATTCCCTTCATTCTTCAGTTTAAACATTACATGAACCCCATCAACCTCCACCTTTTGAACTTGATTACTATTAATCTTATTTAAAAACTCACTGTAAGGAACGCTGATGAAAGTTGTTGGGGTCCTGGGCTCGGACCCGGGTAACGGAATCCCTGGTCGGAGCAACCGCATAACGAACATAACAATACCCAACTGTAAAAGCAAAACACCAATTTCTTGAGCTTGAATTATCGGTTGCCACTGCCATTTCTTTCCTTTGGACCACCAAAGCTCGCTTTTCCCGCTCTTTTCTCGTCTCTGATTGGTAGAACTGCCAGAATTTGTCGTGTTTTGTTTCTGCTTCACTCCTTGCCCGCCTTCGCTTTCATTTTTGTCACTGGAACTATCGTTCGAATCGTTGTTATCTGTACAATTAGCCAAAATTTTGCTTTCTTTGAACCTTAATCTACCTCCTCCATACAGATTGAATCTCTCGTGGTTCCTCAAAACGAGGACGTTACGTAGAGGGAAAGTAATTGAATCGGAGATGAAACGATTCCTGTTTTGTAGCGAAACCTTAAACCGATTGGAGCTTAAGTTTAAGCCATGTATATAAAGAAGATTACAGTAAGAATTTCTGCTACACTTACTTTGGATTGCTATGGTCGTCGGTCGTAGAAATTCAATCAATGACATTTGGGAAACCCTAGAAAATCAGGAAAAGGAAAAGAATAAATTTCAAAATCTAAATCGAAAATAGGAAATATTTATATGCATTTATCTTTCGTTTTTTTAGGTCACGTTTTTACGTGCAGAATTTCGTAGAGACTGACTTTGCGGAAGAGATAAATTGATAATTATGGAAAACTTGGAGCCGTCGGATTAGAGGAAACGGTGGGATTTAACCGTTTTGGGGGTTACAGGACAATGGCAGAATAGGGTATAGAAAAGATTGGGCTTGTCCAGGATTACAAATATGATTCTATTATATTTAACACGTGGGGTGATTGGATTGGAGGTAACGAAGATAGTGCGGTGACCTCATGTTTGGCAATGATGGGTAACCACACGCTTGGTTTAATTAGGGCCGTAGCTTTGGAAATTTTTTAGGTTTTTTTTTTTTTGGGGGCTTTTATATTGGATAAATTTGGGTTCCCTTTCCAATCATACTTAATAAAATGAATTTCTGTTTTTTTTATTAATTTAGTCCTTTTTACTTTTGGTTTTATCCCAGAGTTTTTTCCAACCGATTATCAAAAAGTCTTTTAAGTTCAATTTGGAAACATTCAATTAAATTATATTATTACACATGCATTTAGAAATCATATATTTAAGATGTATTTATGTGTTTAAAAGTAGCATATAGTAAATAATAACATATCAATAGAAAATAGAAAAATAATCTATAATAAATAATGAAACATAAAGTTTAAAATTAATACTAATAGCACATGGGTAATATGTACGAAATTAAAATAAAAAATTTAGTTTAAATTGTGAGTAACATTTAATATTCTTAACATTTCAATATTTAAATTTTCTTTAAGGTTTGAAATTGGTAATAATAACTAATATATAACATATCTGAAATTAAAATAAAAAATAATTTAAATTATGAATAATACGATATTTAAATAAGTAAATATATCATATTAAGAATATTGAATGCATTATTATAATTGTTTATAATGGTATTATCATAACAATGTGGGTTAAACAATTTGTGTAATAATATTGTACAAAAATATTTTTATAAAGGTCATTTTGATAATTGTTTTGATTGGATTGGTATCAGGGACAAAATTAGAAAATTTGAATTGTAGGGTCAATTATTTACAAATTGAAATGTTTATAAAAGTCATATGAATTAATGTATAATATTTTTTTCTTGTTGTTCTTCCTCTACTTTAATAGTAAATTTTTTTTTAAAATATTTTTTCATGATTGTTAAACATTTAGAACAAATAAATCTAAACTTTAAACACATAAAGATGTTCACAAAGTTAACATACAATTAGTAAATTTCATTCATAAAAAATAAAAGTTACTTAAGTGTTTTATCGTTCTGGTAAGAATACAATATATTAAATTTTTAATCACAATAATCACACTAGAAACAATAATTTCTAAATAAAAATGCTAGATTTCTAGTCAATATTCAAGAAATTAAAGATTATAAATACAACCAATCATAATTTCTTCAAATATATATATTAACCAAGGTCTCAATCACAATCTTAGGAATCTCATACAAAATCAAAATTCCAAAATTATTCAATAAATAAAAAACTAAATATTATATAAAAATTCTAATCGATCACAAGAAAAGCTACAATCTTAATATTCTAGATATTTGTAACACCCCGTAACCCCGAACCATCGCCGGAACAGGGTTATGAGGCATTACCAGACATATCAGACAGTTTACAAAAAGAATTCTTAAATAACTAACAAACATATTGAAATAAAATCATAAATTCATATGTTTATTTACCAATTGACTTCATCTTTTTTTTTTATAAATTTTATAAAAATTTCGACAGCATTTTTGCTTATTTTTGCATAGAACCCCCTGCAATTAAAACTATATCTTTTCCAAAATATAACCAAATCAACCAATTCATTCCACATTCACATTTTCTATTCTAATTACTTCTAATCAAACTCAATCAACATAATATCAATTTAAAATTTAACAAGGTAATAAATAAATCAAAATAGATAAACTTCTTTCATAATAATTCATAAACTTTTAATACTAACATTTTTTTACCATTTATATTAAAACATAACAACCTTTATACACATCCTATGTACATGCCACATTACCCAAAAGAAAATATACATCACCAAAGTTATGCTGAAGTCGGGATTAATCTGGATGGTAAAACGGGACCTTTGACTTCTACCGACCTGCGCACGGAAACAACCGTACGCTGAGTATTTCATACTCAGTGGTATTACCATAATTCAAATTAAAACAATAATAAACATGTAATGCATAATTCGTATATACAATTTAAATTCAATATTTCAACAATAGCAATTCATCAACCAATATCGTATATCCACAATTTGAGTTTGAATAAATCATGAACCTTAGGTTCATTCCTCTATCTCATATCACATTTCAATTCACAATTCAACTTTTTCATTTCATTTCAGTAGCTCGTTTGACCAACTCGTTCGGTTTATCATTTCATCATTTACCCTATTAACAAAACTCGGACTTTAGCGGATACACGGATCCAACCAAACACACCAGAATGGCACCCAGTGCCTCATCGGATAGTTCGAAGCAATAGTTGACACCCAGTGTCTCATCGGCCAAGCCGAAGTAAGTTGGTACCCAGTACCTCATCGAATCTATCCGAAGAAATATAGTGACACCCAGTGTCTCATCGACTCGAGGTCGAAGTATCCCTGAACTCTTCCAATTCTATGGCATGCCAACTATATCCGACTCAGCCCGACTAGTTAATAGGGTATTTAAATCACATATATTCTCAATTCAATCACAATTTCTCACATTTTCAATTCAATCATTTTTCCACCTTTCAATCAATAATTATTTCACAAATTCACACATTTTCACAACTCAATACATTTCCATACAATTTAATACCATTCACAATTCGATTCAAATTCATTTCCCGCTTTCAATCAACAAACAATTCAAATATTATTTCATATCAACTATTCAATTTAATTCCCACTCATAATAATAATAATACTAATAATTATATTAATACTAATATTAATACTTACTTCACATTTCATTTACTAAACACATAAATTAAAATTTAACATTTAAAATAAATAATTTGAATTATAGTAATACAAACCGTAAATCTCCTGCTTTAGTCCTCGATAGCTTTCCCTTTTCCTTTTGATGGCGATGCCTCGGGTTCTTTGTTAGCTACGAAAATAATAATAATTTATACTATTAATTACAGCACTAATTATAATAAATAATTGAATTTCTATTCAATTTCTTCCTAATTCTCAATTTAATGCTAACTAAATTCACTTACTTTCCTAATTCAATTCACACTCTATTTCTATTCAAATTTCATCCAAACTAAAATTTAACTATCAAAATTTCAGCATATTTTGCTAATTTCGAATTTCTCTAAATTTAGTCCTTAAAACATAAAACTTATAGTTTCTTTTACAATTTAATCCCTTTTTCAATTCTAACTTAAAATTCCTTCAATTTAATCCCTAATTCATCTCTTTTGTTCAACATAAACTATTCTTGAAAACCTATGAACTTACAAAATATCAACTTGATTCCATCAAAACTTTGTTTTAAAGCTTTTAAAACATTAGAACTAAGAGAAAAGGGCTAATTTGACTTACCAAATTAACTCCAAGCTTTAAAAATCTATTTTCCCCTTTTTCTTTCTTTTTTCTTCTTTCTTCCCCTGTTTCGTTTGCTTCTCTGTTTCTTTGTTCTTTCTATTCTGTTTCTTTTGTTTTGTTTTTATTTCTTTACTTTCTTTTATTTACTTTACTTTATTTCTTTTATTATAACTAATAATATTAATAATAATAAAAATCTTTTACTTATTATTTAAGCATATATATTTATTTTTATTACAAGTGTACCTATGTAATTATTACTATTACACTTGTCTTAATCTTTACCATACATTTGTCATCTATTTAATTTATATAATATAATACAATATAATATATTATATTATATAATAAAATAATATATATAAAACATAAAAATTTAAGATTTTTATCACTTTTACCGTCCCATTTCTTATTAATGGCTTAATTGCCATTTTAATCCTTTTTATTTTCTTTTGATTTATAATTAGACTTTTACCCTTTATTCATTTTAATCATTTTTCCTAATTACTCTTAATTAAGCTAAATTCACCTTTCTAAAACCTAATTAAATACACAACTAGTCTAGTAAATATTTCTAATAATTATTTTCAGACTCAGTTTACTAAGACGGAGGCCCGATATTATACTTTTCTGATGCCCGTGAATTTTGAGTCATTACAATATTAATCAATGAAACTTGGGGAAAAAAAAGAAAAAAGAGAAAGAGTTGTCACCAGCTAAGAGACTTACATGAAAGTATCGAAATATTGAACACTTATTTTATAAAAAATTTGGAGAGTGTGTAAGAGAATAAAAGAAATTTGAGAGAAAAGTGACGAGGGTTGAAAGAATATACAAAATTTTTGGGTTTTAGTGGGTGGGGAGAATTATTTTATTTTTATATGAAATAATTTGTTTTATAAAATAATTATTTTTCGAAAATTTTGATAAGCTATTTTCAAAATTTTTACAAAGATCAAATTTTTATGGAATCAATTTCAAATATTTTGTAGGGTAAATTCATCAATCATGTAATTTTTTTTTAGAAAAATATAAGTAGTTTTATTTTTATTTTTTATGGGCTCAATTGACCCCACAACACTTTACGTGGTTCCGCTATTAATTAGTGTTGAGTTGAATCGTAACACTAATTTAATTATACATCTAAATAATAATATAAGTTAAATATAATATTTTACATAACGGTGAGGAGAAGGTTTTAGTAATTCAAAACTTATAAATGTATGTTTTGCTTTGATGGTGATGAAATTGTATTTATATAAGTAGAATTAGAGATATATATAATAATAATAATAATTTGGTATGCTATTGTGATGGTTTTAGACTTCAAAATCAGATACATATCTATAGTAAAAATTAAACGTATTTAAATTTGTTTATGAGATTAAAATATTCAACTAACATGTACTAATGTACCAAATAATATAATCTGAAACTTTCAAGGTGGTGGAGACAAAGTTTGTTAGATTGCATAATTTTGAAGGGGGTTATTCATGGCAGAAACATATGCAACTAAGTCCAAATATAGAGTGCAAACAATTGCTGGGAGACACTAATTTGTAGGGTTTACAACTTAGTAATGTAAAGAATGATAATAATTCTCTTCCTCTTTCAACTTGGGTTAATGGAATGAGATCTTGGGCAGAATGGCAGTCCTTTGGATGGGACCACTCCTAGCATACTTCTAAACAGGCAAATCTCTTTCTTGGGCGGGATTGGCAAAACCGTCTCGAGGCTAGCCCCAAATGGTCTTTTTCCGTCAACGGAGCTTATTGGTTCCTTTGGAAAAGGCAATTTAAGTGTCAAGGGTCGTGTAGTAACAGACAAAATCTTTGAAACATAGTTAAATATATATATATATATATATATATATTCATTAAATTATTGGTAAATTTTTGTTTTGGTCGTTTAACTAAAAAAGTTATAATTTTATCGTTAAACTATTCGAGAATTTCATTTAAGTCACAAAACTATTCAAAAGTTTTTATTTAAGTCACTGGGCTATTAAGTTTTTTTTAAGTTTTGCCAGCGAGCTCTGAGTGATGATTCGACAATTGATATGGTGGATCAACACGCATTAATAAGTAGAAGAACATAATTTAGATCTAAGTTGATCTAACGATCAATGTTGGAGAACAAAGAAAAAAACTATTTGAATTTCGATTAATAGATTCTTGACGTCCAAAGTTGTTTCATGATAAAAATTGAAGTGTAAAGGAGAATAGGAAAGAGAACTTTCAATTGGAGCAGGTAGTTCGAATAGAGAAAATCATATAGCACTAAATTTAACAACTCCGTAACTTAAATGAAAACATTTGAATAGTTTAGTGACCAAAACGAAAACTTGTCAATAGTTTAGTGACTAATTGTGTAATTTACCTTAAAAAATTAATATTTTTTAATTTAAAAACTTTGGATCCCAACTAAAAAATAGGGGTTCAAATGATCATTTTGACCAAAAGAATATATATACATCAAAGTGAAGGTCATGATTAACATCTAACACATAATCATTCAAGAAATGATACAATGGTGATGAAATCAGAAACTAGGAAATAGATAAAAGAAAAAGATACAGGTGGGTTAAGTAATTGTATAGAAATCCAAGGTCATATGGCTAAATTAGACCACATAATTAACTACCATATTTTCTTACCTATACCCGTTTTCTATTTTGTCCTATATTATCCCATAATTCAAGGGTAGGGGAGAAAAGAAACGGCAAACGAAGTTCTAAAATGGAGCATTTGAAATCCGAAATCACTCCTCTCCTCTCTTTTACATTTTTCCTATTTTCCCTCAACACAAAAAAGAAGAAAACTATGATTTTTTTTTCTTTGTGTTGGAAATTCAAGTTTGAGCTGAATTTCTTCGAGTTTGAGTTGGGGGGTACAGTTGATTATTTATGCCCAGTTTTGTTGTTTTTATTGGTTTGATTTCTGAAAAAAATGAGTTTCAATGTAAAGGTTATTCAAAATTTTGTCTGGAAAATCATTAGATTTTCTGGAAGTTGTAGTTATAAATTTGTAAGAAGATATCCAGTTGTGGCAGGGTTTTTTATCTTTGTTCTCTTCGTGTATGTATGTTTTCCTTCTTATTTCTACATTTTGATGTACTCTTCGCCGATTTTTATCTGCACTGCAATTTCAATCCGATTTTATTGGAAAACCAAACGTCCGGAAGTCCAAATGGTTCAGAAGAAAGACAGCGAGGAGAGATCATCTGCAGATGTAAATAGATCAAAAGTCCCTTCATTACGACCCCAGAAAAGTGTTCGACGAAATGCTCGAAAGGAAGTCCTACAATGGGATAGAAACGATAGTCCGGATAGTAACTTGCTTTTTGGGAGTGGTATTAATGATATTCTGTCTGATAAATCCAATTTATTGGAAGAAAATTCGAGGTCCTTAAATGTGAAAGGAAGTTCTAATGTGGAACACGGAGAGAGTTCTTCCCAGAACGAGAAGCGAAATGATCAAGCACTTAATGACCCGAAATCGCTCCTTGATAACGAGACTCTGAAACCTCATAGCGTGTCAGGTGATAGCTTTGGAGGGCAATCAGGTAAAAGTCCTGTTGGTGGTGGTGGTGGTGGTGAGGTTGAGAAAGAAAGATTGGAAAAAAGGAAAGATGTGAAGGAGATAAAAGTGCGGGAAGATCGAGATAAGGCAGTGGAATGGACAAAGGATGATGAGAAGCATCTAATGGATCTCGGGTTAACCGAGGCGGAAAGAAACAAAAGGCTGGAAAGTTTGATTGCAAAACGTAGAGCAAGAAAGATGTTCAAAATGGCAATTGAGAAAAGCCTGATGGACAAGGGTATTGTTCCCCATAATCATATTGCTCCCATTCTAATAGTTAAAAACAACATTCTTGGTTGTTCAAATCATGCTAATGAAGAAGTGTTACAAATGCCTGGTTCTGCTCCTTCCATCTTGTTGCCTACACAGAATCCATTTGACTTACCTTATGATCCATTTGAAGAAAAACCAAATCTTACGGGTGATAGTTTCCAACAAGAGTTCATGGCTGTCAACCAAAGGGATATGCTTTTCTGCAGGCACGAGAGTTTCCACCATGGACCTTTGTTTACATTCGAAACCACTCAAGATTCTATTAATGATCCGTTTAATCCCTACTATAGTGCTGAGAAAAGGTTTGTAGGGGGTCCAGCAGTTGATAGATTCAGAAAGGCAGGTAAGACAAAAAGAAATTTCAGCATATTTTCCATTACCCAAATCCTTTTCTTCCTAAGTTATAAGATCCTCGATATTAATAGTTTCTTGCTTTACTTATCCAAAAACTTGAAGATTTTAAACTAGCTAAAGGGAATTGGACAATAGTTCGATTGTGCCAGCCTACTCCAAATTATGTATAGAATATTCCTTTTTTTCTCTTTTTGAAATGTGTTTTTATCTAATGGAATTATTTAACACATACACTTTTCTCAGATGATGAAGGAGGTCACCACCAGAATAATTCCCGTGGTTTTGGAAGTGACATTGATCTTATTGAGCTGGAAGAGTCCATTAACAATGACACAATTAACTCATTGGAAGAGAAAAGTGAAAAGATTACAGAAAGTGCCAATGATAAGACTGAAATAGGAGAAACTAATGAAAACCCTCATGATCTGAGTGGAAGTGAAATGAGAGTGGAGATAGATTCAACTAAAAACAATGATTCCTGCTACTCAGCATCTTCATCTGATGACTCTGAGTCAGGCCTAGATCAAACAGCAAAACCTCTGTCACTGTGTACTAATCAAGTCCGAAAGGCTTTTAATCTTTCAATTCCTCCCAAGGGGAAAGCTGTGACCAAGCTTCCTTTTGATTCCAGCCCATCTCCGCGTAGGACTGAGTTTAATTTGTTTTACAATACATATAGGCGACAGAGTCATACTCGAAACTGTTCCATAGCTTCTGACTTGCAAGTTGAGGTTTCAGAAGTCGGGTCAACTACATTATCAACTGATGGAACCAGTTCACCCGTAGAAGGTTCAGTTACATATGATGGGGATGTTGAAAGGGATATAAATTCTGACAATGAAGAACTGTGGGGAGGTTCATTTAACTTATCAAAAGAGGCAAATCAAGAAAAACTGAGAGAACTAGATGATATTATTGAAGAGGATTCTGTTGAAGTGAAGGTTTCTGGTTTAAACAAGAAACCTGAGGAACCAATTGCTTCAATCTCTCCATCTGAACTGGAAAAGGCTTCCAATGTTTCAGATAAATTATCACCTGAAAATCCAGGAAAACCGGTGCAGTTAAGGGGGAAGTCAGTCGTTCATTCACCTTCCGTGTCTTGTTTCCAGAAGCCAGAGGTCAGTTAGTTATTTCACTACTATTCTGAGGTATTGAGAATATAAATTATATTGCCCAAACTCTTTATTTCTCCAAAAATAAATGTATTCTTTGAAACATGTTTGCGACACACTAATACGGGGGTATGATCCTCCAAATATATGAAAGAACTTAACAGAATTTGAGTATATGCTAATGTTGGATATATACTTCGTCATCCCAAGTCAAATCCAACTAACATAAATAGTAAAATAAAGCAAAAATAACAATGTGAACTTAGGCTTACTTCTGTATGTGCAAATTTACCATCTCATTGTGGATGTAAAGACATTTCTTTTACCTTCATTTGCTTTTGATTTCTAAATACCAGTAAAATGGCGTTAAATTAATCTACAGTTACTTTTGGCTATTTATTCCACAGCAATTTATTGATCCTCAACAGAAGCCTACGGAAGAGAACATCATTTGTAATGTGAAGCCGATAACTCAAGGAGATGCTAACAGTTTAGAGCCGAAATCATCTGAAACCAAAGCCAATGGGGCCCAAGCATTGAATGAACCTGCAGCTTTAGGAGAGATGGGAAAACCAGATGACGCAATTAATTTAGATTCAAGCGGTTACAAGCATGGAAACAAAGAAACATCTTATGAGTATAAAAGAACTGTAGAATCTAAAAAGAAGATGGAGGAAAGCCAACCTTCAAAGTATATTGAAGAAGGTACTTGCAAATCAACTAAGCATGGCACTGGGGATGCACCGAATTCTGTTCAAAGCAAATACCAACCTTCAAAGCATTTTGAAGAAGATGCTCAAAACTTAATGGAGTATAATACTGGGAATGCGCCAAATGCTGTTCAAAGCATAGATGAGTTGGAATCTATTCCAGCTAGTGGGGTTAATCAAAATATTCTGGAGGATAATGTTTCTGGAGTGGAACAAAGATTAGGAGGTTCTATTGCAGTGGCTCCAAATCGAAGATTGGAGCTTGAGCAAACTTATCTCAGCTCAGGTGCCTCTCCGAGATCTGTGTTACCACAAAATATCCTGGCAGATCAAATACCTGTATCAGACATTGAGCAACGAAGACAAACAGATTGGCCAGGATCTGTTACAGAACACATAGTGAGGGAAAATTCAGCAGACAATCAACCACATGAGAACTCAACTTTTAACATGCCCCGAAGTACACAGCGGTTGGCTGAGAATTCAATACAGGACTCATCCAGTAATTCCAGTCCTGCAACATCAGAGGTCAGTATGAGAGTATCTATGACTCATTTTCATCTTTTAATGCATCTCAAAGATCTTGAATTCATAAATAACGTATTAGGCTTATGAATTTATAGATAAGTACTTTTTCCATTTTGTTTTGCCATCTCATCCATTCACCGAACTCTACACTCGTATACATGTCTGCATAGTATCTTAACATACACTTTTCAGCATGTTCTGACCCACATATTTACGTAAACTTGAACAGGAATCGTCTTGCGTGACAAAGAAGAGAACTGATGGTAGCACTGCCCATAATATGAATGAACTTGTCTTAGAAGGCACACAAGGCAATGACGGTTCCTTAAAATCCAGTAAAGATGAATCTAAAACTTTGACAAGTTCAGAGGACACGGAAGAACTATCAAAAACATCTGGTGAAAGTAATCTTGATTCTATTGAGCATCTTGGAGGATCAGAAAAACTGATTGAACACAACACTAGAACTGATTCATCAAAATCAAAAGAAGGAAATGCTAAAGCAGATGACCCTAAAACCATGGTGAGAGAAAAGGTAATCCCACTTTTTAATCTTGGCACCCAACTGCAACAACATACAGTATCTTCAGTTTTTGTTTTAGTAATTTTAACATTAGGTCATTGTTTCTCATGCATGTTTCTCATTCATAGAATGTCATTGGCACATCTTTTGGTAATAAATGAAAATCTTATATCAACTAGCTATGTTGTAATCTAATGAGGTGCTTAGCCCGTTTGTCGTTAGTTCTATCAAAACCAACAATTTTTTCATCCGTTTTCCTATCTATTTAGCTCTATTTAATGGCTAGCTAGTTTTATTATTCGTCCATCCTTTACTGACTTTGAGTTGCAACCCTTTCCTGAAGTCCGCAGCAGAAGTTGATCGTGTTTGCAATGTGAAAGACTCGTTAACCAATAAGGTAACCAACATTGAGAGCTCGAACCCTGTTCTTGATGGTGAGGGTCAGCACCAAATATTAAGTAGGCAAAAGGCTGTCGTGGAACCATCAAAGACCAGTGGGGCAACTAGTGCAGGATCTGATAAAGATACCAAACATGAATCCACAACATTAACCAAAGCTGAAGCCAATGCTGGACTATCAACTTCAAAAGGAGAAAGTAACAGCTCGAACAACATCAAAAATGGCGGAGATACACAAAAATTGAGCGGTCAAGAACGTCTCTCAGATGCCTCACAATCAAGGGAGGAGAATCTCAACAAGGCCATTAGTGAAAGCATCTCAGGAGTAGATAGCACTGCAACGACAGGCATATCAATAGACCACAAGATCGCCACAGAAGCATCAAAACCGAAAGAACCCGACGTCAAGGCTGTCAACACCAAGGAAAATGATAGCAATGAAGTGGCAAAATGAGGCAATATAACAATATTGACACACCTAGAAACCATCAGTTCGAGGACAGCAAACAGTTACACTAACTTTCACCGTAGAAAAAAGCTGAAACTCTTCCATGAATCAATGTAAGCAGTCAGATACTGTAAATCTTGAACATATGGACAATACTAGGATATACATAAAGTAGAACTGCAAATATATAGTCAAATTTATATATATATATACCAAAAATTCCATTTACCTTGAAGTGAAGTTAATGTTCTAGTTGCATTGCATCATGAACTGAATGTTGTAGGTTTTTTCATTTTTAACATAAGAAACACAGGAGTTTTCTCCACTGTGACAACGTTCAACGACTGGAGAGCTTTAAATATTAAAGAGGGCCCGTGTTTGTAGGGTTTTCAGTTTTGCTAAATCAATACCAAGTGATTTTGATTGAAACATCCTGGCAGTGGCAGATGTATCCAACGCACATACTTGGATATGTCCGAGAACTTTAAATATACGAAAGAAAAGACACTTGAAAGATTAAAGATACCTCATATTTGATATTATATTGAATGACTATATGAACCTGTAATGTTGTTTCCTACCAACAAAATCTAATTCGATATTTAATCCCGTCTTTCTCTTTTTAAAAATAAATAATAAAGTGATAAATAATTTTCTTTATTTGTTTTATAATTCAGTTCCAACAATATATTCTCTAAGTCGGTACCTAATATTTAATATATCTAACTTGTTTTATGTTTATTTCTTAAATTTTCTCTTGAAGGAAGTAACTTACTATTATTACATCACTGGTGAGTAATTCTTATCCAATATTTAATTTTTTTTAACATATGTACCTTTTAATTCATATATCTTGTTTATTCTATAAATAAACTCGTTAAAATTTAGAGTAAGTGAATAAAATTTCAAAAATAATTCTACATGAAAACTAAAAGTTAATCTTTTTTTTTTTAAGATATGTAGATTTTATCTTATGAAAAATTTATAATTTCACTGCTCGCCACAGTTGTGAAAATCTTTTACAAACTATATATATATGTTTTAAAGGTTAAAAGATTAAAATTAAGAAGTCACCTTAAAAAAAGAAAATAAAAGAAAATAAAATCAAGTGGTTCCTTACTCAGCAGCCGCTTAAAATTAGGGTTCAAGCAGTAAAAACAGTTTCCAAGAATAAACATTTAGCAGAATTTGTTAAGATTTAGATAAGTGGATAAAATCCAAAATCTTTGAAAAAGAAAATTATATTTAAAACTGAATATATTAATTACGACTAACCTAATCTTAACACCATCTGATTGGATTAATCTTTTTTTACAGCTATCTATAAATAATCCCAGAATGCGCTTCGTTTTCAATAGTCCCAGAATGCTCTTCGTTTTCAATATATACTTTGTTTAGCTTTCTCCCTCAACTCAGAAATTAATCTCATTCGTCGAGATCTTTAGTTTAAAAGTATTGTTTTTAGTGTTTCTTAATCATGGCGGGTGGTGTAATCGCGATTGGTTCCGGCAGTGAGCAAGACTTTCCGGCGAAGCTCACCCTCCAAGTCTTTATTTGCACCGCCATAGCTGCCTTTGGTGGTTTAATGTTTGGCTACGATATTGGAATTTCAGGTGTCTTTTTAGTTATTCTAGATTGTATAATTCAGTGTGTGTGTTTTTAAATTGTAGCGACGATAATCCTTGAAACGACGCTAAATAGTAAAGTTATAGCAACTTTAAAGTTACGAAATTCAGTCTATTAATGTGCTGCTGTGGCGTATATATACAGGAGGAGTGACAGGGATGGACGATTTCCTATTGAAGTTCTTCCCCAATGTTTACGTTAAAAAGAACCACGCTCATGAAAACAACTACTGCAAATTCGACGACGAGTATCTTCAGCTCTTCACGTCGTCCCTTTACTTAGCCGCCATCGTCGCCAGTGGCGGCGCCTCCTTAATGTGCAAGAAATACGGTCGAAAACCAACCATGCAAGCTGCTTCTATCTTCTTCTTCATTGGAGCTATTCTCAACGTGTCTGCAATGAACCTTCCTATGTTAATTCTTGGAAGGCTTTTCCTTGGTGCTGGTGTAGGATGTGGTAACCAGGTAATTGAAATTATCTTCCCTTAATCGATCCCCACACATAAAACAGCATAAACTAATCGTATGGAACTCTCATGTTTGAAACAGGCAGTCCCGCTGTTCATTACCGAAATTTCACCGCCAAAATTCAGAGGAGGACTCAACATTTGCTTTCAGTTGCTAATCACAGTTGGCATTCTGGTAGCAAATTGTGTTAACTATTTCACATCGAATATAAAAAACTATGGTTGGAGGATTTCATTGGGCGGCGCCGCCGTGCCAGCCGTAATCCTCCTTGTTGGATCCTTCGCTATTGTGGAGACTCCGACGAGTCTGATAGAAAGAGGAAAGAAAGAAAAAGGCTTAAAAACCCTAAAGAGAATCAGGGGTGTAGACGATGTTCAAAAAGAGTTTGAAGAAATGGTTCGAGCCACAGAGGTTGCCAATCAAATCAAACACCCTTTCAGGGAACTGATGAAGAAGCCGAGCATTCCTCCAATGATTTGCGGCACCATCATTCATGTATTCCAGCAGTTCACAGGGATCAACGTGGTCATGTTTTACGCGCCGGTGTTGTTTCAAACCATGGGGTTCGGGTCCAGTGCGTCGCTTTTATCGGCCGTCATAACCGGCACTGTCAATTCATTGTCAACAGTTATCGCCATCTTTACTGTAGATAAAGCTGGAAGGAAGAAACTACTCGTTTTTGGAGCTCTGATTTGCATGGTAGCTCAGGTAATCAAATATTATGAACAAAGTACAACCCTCGATTAAAACTAAATTATCATCTAAATTTCTTGTTTTTTGCAGTGTACAATTGGGGTTATTCTTAAAAAGTACCTGACGGAAACAAGCAAAGTACCCAATAGCATAGCCAAAGTAGTGGTGCTTTTAATCTGCGTATATGTGAACGGATTTGCATGGTCATGGGGTCCTTTGGGGTGGCTAATATCTAGCGAAGTCTTCCCATTGGAAACTCGAACTTCAGGCTATTTCTTTGCGGTCGCCACCAACATGCTTTGCACATTCATCATAGCTCAAGCATTCCTCAGCATGCTTTGCCACATGCGAGCCTACATTTACTTCTTCTTCGCCGCCTGGCTCATCGTCATGTCCATTTTCGTAATGGCGATGCTCCCTGAGACCAAAGGAGTCCCCCTTGATGAAATGGTTGAAAGAGTATGGAAGAAACACTGGTTCTGGAAAAGTTTTTTCAAATCTAGCGACATTGAAAGACCGAAAGCTATGGTCCAGCTTGAGCATCAGGAAAAACCAAACCATTAAAAACACCTTTGTACATCTCTTTGGATGTCATGTCTCTGCCCATTTGTGTATTTGATGATAATAAGTTAACAGAGTAAGGTAAGGGGAAGAATATTTGAGAAAAGTTCTTAGGCTTTCTTTTTTCACTTAGAGATTGCTCCTTGATACATTTTCTTTATTTATTTATTTTTGCATTGATTTTCTATTCATGTTTTTGGTTTGAATTTTTAGTCTAATCATGAAATTAAGAATGGATGTTTACATAAAGGCTGTAGTCAATGTGGCAAGGGTAGATACTGTCAATAATTTTTGTATAATAGAAATTATAAATTATTGATCTACTATTGTTAAAGATATATATGAAGAAAAAAATAAAAAATTAATCAAAAAAAGATATATGAAACATTAACCGGTGAAAGTTGTTTTAATCTTAATAAATAGATTGATAAGTTGAGTTAAAATTTTTAGTGATTTAATTTTCTTTAGATGTGTTTCATACCATAATGAAACTCACTTGGTAGATTTTTTTTTGAAAATAACAAGGAAAATAATATTATATTTTGAGAATATTAGGTTTACTCCTCTTCTTTTATTCAATAATCTTTTTAGATTTATAATATACAATATTTATATTTTACATTTTAAATTTTTTTATTTAATTTATATTCGAAGTCATTTAGTTTATTTAAAAATAACATAAAATGTTTAAAAAATAATGATACCAATGTAAGATAAAAAAATTATCACAATTTAGCATTTATATTTATCAAAGTATACCAAACATACCATAGTGGTAAGCTACATAATAATAAAATACACAAAAAATAAAATTTTTAATTTATCAAACAAGATCAATTACTGAAATTTAAATTGAATAAGCAGTAAGAAAATTGGAAATATTAAGAGAAAATTATGATATTTTCTCTTTTTCTGCTTGATGGGTCTGTTACTCTTGATTTAAAATGGCAAAAATATATTCACAAATTCTTAGTTTGGGTGCCAAAATTGCCATTTACTGAAAATTCAGGGATCAAATTTGTTTCCCTTAATATTTTTAACTACCACCATTTGTCGATTTCCCGCTTTACATTTCTTTATATAAAAGGTCGTATTATTTAATGCTTGCGTTGCCGTCTTTCCACAATTTAACCATTTTTTAAAAGAAGAACCGTCCCAATTCCAAGTCTAAAGCAATGAAACATTTTATACCGTTTGCTTTCACTTCCATTGAAGCAGTCAGCGGCGGAGATGAGCCAAGTGGAGGAGACGATGAGTTACGTTTACAAGAACCCAAATGCGCCTATAGAAGATCGAATCAAAGACCTTGTTTCTCGGATGACCCTGCAAGAAAAGGTCGGTCAAATGACCCAAATCGAGCTCTGTGTTGCTACTCTTGACGATGTCAGAAACCTCTCCATCGGTACACTTTTCACCTTCTTTTGCTCCACAATCATTGACCCATGCAGCTTCCGAGCTTCAACACCCCCACGTTTAAACTCTACATCTGTTGCTACTCAAATCGCAATTCATATTGGCTAAGATAATTACTGATTCGTTTTGTCATAGTTACAGGCATAATGAAGTTGCTATATAGATCCTTGGCATGAACAATTAACATATATGGTTCTAACTCTATGTTTTCCTTTTAATGTAATTATTGGTGGACGATCTCGTAGGGAGTATGGTCAGCGGTGGAGGGAAAGAGCCTTTAGAGAAAGCAATGGCATCCGATTGGGCCGAAACGATTGACAGGTTTCAGCAGGCAGCAGTTGATTCCAGGCTTGGAATACCGCTTGCCTATGGGATCGATGCGGTTCATGGTAACAACCGGTTCTATGGTGCCACTATATTCCCTCACAATATTGGCCTTGGAGCCACAGGGTACGCTTCATCTTTAACCCCAAAAATTGAAATATTAATCACCATTTCTGATTTTATCTATAATTATGCTGATAAAACTATAGATATGAAGATCTTGATGTAGTTTTCCCAAAGTCATTTAGGAAATTAAAGGGGAAAGGGAGAGTTCTAAACTAAAAGGAAATAGACTTATCACTTAGCAGAAGCTGGAGAGCATACTAAAAATATGGTACTAATATTTTCTAAATTTCTAATTAGTGTTTCAAATATGTAATAGAGATGCAGATTTGGCTCAAAGGATCGGGGCTGCAGTAGCTCTTGAAGTCAGGGCAAGTGGCATTCACTTCAACTTTGCTCCCTGTGTCGCTGTAAGTCGATACAAAATTAGTCAGTCAAATCTTCTTTGCTTGAAGTGATTGCACTGGTTAACTTCTGATTCAATATCGAATAGAATATGAATAATTTACTTTATAATGGCAATCAAACTTCATTTTTCCATATTCCAGAACTATGAATGGTAAGGGAAGCTTTTCCCTGCTTTAAATTGCTGTAGCTCCTTTGTCAACGACGTAATGTCATATTTACTTCCAATTTTCCAAGTTATTTCTAATAAAGAGTGATGCCTTCTGAAGTTTCAGTCTTGTCCTAATTGAAAATCATATGAATCCAATGCTTGTTTGTGAGTCTTAACTCATATTTGGTAATTGGTGTCAAACTGCTGATCAAGTTACAAGTTATGAGTCCATTGCATTCTTTGATCTGAAGCTTTAAGTTGACATTAGAAAACCAATTTGTCTGAGCAGTTTGTTTGATTGGATCAAGACAGGTATGCAGAGATCCTAGATGGGGAAGATGCTACGAGAGTTTTAGTGAAGATACTAACATTGTTAGAAAGATGACTTCCATTATTACAGGTTTACAGGGACAGCCACCAGTGGGACATTCGAAGGGCTATCCTTTTGTAGCTGGCAGGTTTGCCTATTCATTTTCATTTGATTTGTTCAAAAATATACGATTTCCGTTATAAATCTTGCTAAAGTTTAGAGTCTGAGGCATGTTTGAGAAAAGAAAATCTAAAAATATCCAATCAACAAATGCCATCAACTATGAGCAATAAAGCTCTTCAACTTAGACACGCATGACTCTTTCCTTTTCACATCATTTTATAATATACTGTGCAGGTTTTACAGTTTCATACGAATTTGTCAGCTTCTCTAGCCACCTTTTTTACATTGGTTCTCTTCCTGTCAGGCACTATATATATATTTCCAATAAATACCGGCTTAGTAATTGTCTACGCATTGGAATCTAATTGGAACTTATTTGATTCCAGATACAATGTTATTGCATGCGCCAAGCATTTTGTTGGAGATGGGGGTACAGAAAAGGGTATAAATGAGGGAAATACTATATCATCATACGATGAGTTAGAGAGCATCCACATGGCACCTTACCTTGATTGTCTTTATAAGGGAGTTTCAACAGTTATGGCATCTTATTCTAGTTGGAATGGATGTAAACTTCATGCTCACCATTTCCTCTTGACAGAAATTTTGAAAGGCAAACTAGGTTTCAAGGTAGACAATACCTTCATGGTCACCATTTTTCTTTTTTCCTTTCTTTTTTAATGGAATGGGAGTTCTTGTCTTTTCTTATTGTTCTAGAGAGGGGGCTATCCGCTTATACTATGTAAGATTGTAGCCGAATTTCTCCACATAGATGAAGAATCTTTATTTAAAAATTAAAATGATTGAGTAATACCTCAGGCTAAATGAGCAATACTTGGTTTAAGTGTTTGTGAATGTAGCATTTGCGTGCATAGGGAAATTTGATTTACATCCAGTCAAGCTTTTGGGAAATCACTGTTGCAGGGTTTTCTGATTTCGGATTGGAAAGCACTTGACAGACTTAGTGAACCAAGAGGCTCAAACTATCGTCGTTGTGTGTATACTGCCATTAATGCTGGAATTGACATGGTATATAATTTGGTTCCAGATATATAGGCTTCTTTATTGGATTCATAATTTACTTTCTCTGTTTGAACTGAGTAAAGCATATATGCAGGTGATGGTGCCTTATCGGTATAAGCAATTTATTGAAGACTTGATATCCCTGGTAGAATCAGGGGAGATACAGATGACCAGGATAGACGATGCAGTTGAAAGAATACTGAGAGTGAAGTTTGTTGCTGGTCTTTTTGAATATCCCTTCTCTGACAGATCTTTGCTAGATACCATTGGCTGCAAGGTATTAAATTGCAGAATTAGGCATTCAATCTGTTGACCTTAGTCATACTTGAGATGCTCTTGTTGGACTGCACGAAGTTTTTAATGTCTCACCACTCAACAACTGCTTAGAATATATTTTCACCAAAGGACTTCTAATTTTCCAAGAATTTGTTTTACATTTATGGTATTTGATGAAGAAAAATGTGGCATAAACATGTATCTATTAGAATCATGGATCAGGGAATGAGGAGGAAGAGTACAAAAATGCAATTATGAAAATACTGGCCCTGAGGGTGCTCAAAAACCTTATAGTGATAGGGTAAGGATATCCTATAATCGAGCACATAGGCCCAAACCTGAGATCGCCACCTCTCCTTCTGTCTAAACCTGGAGGCCATGAGGAATCATAGTTATCTAGAGTAATTAGTGGTTGTACTTGTTTTACCTTTTACTACAATGCAAATTTTGTTGCTATCCTTTGCTGTAGATATTCAATGTATTAACTATCGCAACTCTGCTTATAAAATTCTTTTCAATTTTATATCTGAGTTGATAGATTCATTGTCACCTCAATGATTTCCTGCAGCTGCACAGGGAACTAGCCCGTGAAGCTGTTCGCAAGTCCTTAGTTCTATTGAAGAATGGAAAGAATCCAGGAAAGCCTTTCCTTCCATTGGAGAAAAATGCAGAAAGGGTTCTTATTGCCGGAACTCATGCTAACAATCTTGGATACCAGTGCGGTGGTTGGACACGTTACTGGCAAGGAAGCAGTGGCAGGATTACAACTGGTAAGTAGTTATATAAGACCATTTTTTCTTCCCTCTACTAAACCCCACCAGCTATCTTTAAATTGTTCCTCTCCAAGTCAACTCCATGGTACGAATGATGCATACTTGTATATTTCACATGGTATTCCCCCAATTTTTTTATTTTTGTTAACTAGTTATCTAGCATAATGCTTTAAAGTCATGTTATTGAATCGAAAATTGTCTAAAATATACATACAAATATTACTTGGGTTACAAGTAACCTGAATGTTGGATTTATTTCTTTTTAGGCACAACAATCTTGGACGCATTCAGGGAAGTCATGGGAGAAAAAACAGAGGTGATTTATGAAAAGTATCCTTCGCCAAACACCTTGTCTGGGCAGAATTTCTCTTTTGCCATTGTAGGAGTTGGTGAAGAACCATATGCAGAGTCTGCAGGAGACAATTCAGAGCTAGTAATCCCCTTAAATGGAAGTGAGTTAATAAGCACAATTGCTGATAGAATCCCCACATTGGTGATCCTGATATCTGGGAGACCCTTGGTTATAGAACCATCGCTTTTGGAGAAAATGGATGCTCTAGTTGCTGCTTGGTTACCAGGAACGGAGGGAAGGGGAATCACCGATGTAGTATTTGGAGACTATGAATTTGAGGGTCGATTACCAATGACATGGTTTAGGACAACCGAAGAGCTGCCAATCAACAAAGGAGACAATTCATGTGATCCTTTGTTTCCCCTTGGCTTTGGATTGACATATAAGAAGGAGAACCTACAGAGTAAATGATTTTCATGGCCCATGTCAGCAGTGCCAATGCTCTTTTCTTTTTTAATAATCAAGGCATAAACACCTGGCCCCTTAGTAAAGTTTATCATTGATTTTTCCATTTTGGACTTTGTCTTGAAAGGCTTGCCCCATGAATGAACTCAACCACTTTGTTGTGGCACTTCAATCTCACACAGTTCCCAAGTCACAATTATGTCAGTAATCATGTCTAGGGGCCTGTCTCTCCTTTTTCTTGATAGTGATTTGTGGGTGTTTTCACTGGCGTAAATAAAGTTTGATTTCTTAACATGCATGGATGCATTTCTGAGGATGAAATTGATCCAAAAAGAAAAAAAGGTATTTTGAGTCTTATCTAATAAGAAGAAATCTCAGGACAAGAATTGATGCACTCCCAACCCCCCCTCCCCCCTGAGATTCTCAACCAAAAATCCCAAAGAACATCAAATAATGCTGATGAATAATGTTTTGAATGGCATATATATATGTGTCCTTTTTGTTTTCTCGTTTTCTATTGTCCTAAAGATACCCTCAAAACACATTTGTTGTATTCTAATTTGTTTCGCTTGTAACAGTTATGCTGTCTTGCAACCTTTTGACTGCATCAATTATTGCATACTTTTTCTTGCTTTGTAATTTGTACGAAGACCCCGGAGTTAGATCAGTGTGAAGTTCTTTTCTACTGAAGAACAACATAGAAAATACCCTCTTCCCCAATATGGTTGCAGATAAGAGCTTCAGTTGCAAACATCAGTTTTTTTAGTTTTATTTCCCAACCAGAAGCATTACAAGAGAAGAATCAGAATAATGTTAAGATAACCGAAAGTGTCAAATTTATGACATAATATATATGTGGTCGTAACTTGTTAAGATGCTGATAAAAAAGAAAAAAAAATTAAGAATAAAGTTGGCTAGATGCTTTTTTAAGATTATTCTGGCTAGTTTTTTTGTCAAGCTATTTGATATGACCATATTGGTCATAATTTCCCAGTATTCTTTGCTTCCTATACGGGACTGAATATACAAATATGCCACCAACTTTGTGTGGTTGCCTTCTGCTACTAGGCTGTGCAGGGATAAGAGAAGATTTTGGATATTGAGATTTGAATTTATGTTTATCTAAGAACTCCTCGGATTCCGACTTGAGTTGACTTGAGTTCTTTTTTTCTTTTCTTTTTTGTTGTGAAAATTAAATCTAAAACAAGTTAATTTTTAAAAAAAAATTCAGATAAATTTTGTCTAACTCATTTACCAACGCATCTTCTAATTTTACAAGTACTTTTTTTTACAGATATTTACTAAAATTGCAACTTGTTTACAAACAAGTAATCAAAGCACTTGGTGCGATGCCCTTCATATTAATAGGCACATGATTAAACCCGCAATCAATAGATATGGCCAAAACAATCATCGCATGTCAATGTGGTGCATAAATGTGTAGCGAGAGAGAGAAATGAAAAATACAAAGTTAAAAAATCATAAGGACATTGAAAATCATAATTACATTTATTATTTTTTCGATGAAGTTTATTTTATAGAGGAAGAGTTGACCACAACTATGACAATCATTCAACGCCACAAAACCTATGTTTTAAAGAGAGAGAAAAAGGAGCGAAATCTGAAATGTGTTACTTCAATGGGCTTTATTGGTCTTATTAGTTCATAATCATTGCTAATTTGTCTTATTAAATCATACAAATCATTAGTTCAAATCACCACTTAATTAGCGAGAAGATTCTTTTTCTTTATGAGAGAAATTTAAGGTCAATGAAATTTCCACTAAAGGAGAAGCTCAAGGTCTCAAGGCTCATTCACAAATTTTAGAACAAATTTGTTGGTCTATTGATTAATGGGGAAAAAAGGAAAAGTAAAGGAAACTCTTTTCTGTGCCCAATGAAAAGCTTAATAGTTTTGTCTCCATGAAAGAGTTCAGAATTTGAGCATTAAGATTTAAAAACGAGTGGAACCCTTTATTATATTCATTAAGTTGATTTCAGACGTGCACTTAGTGTCAATAAAATCATGAATGCTTTCCAAACTTACCACCATTATTAGGAAGAATGAAGGAGAGAGATGAGTTAAACAACATACTTTTAGAAGGGTTTTGGTGCAAATGATATAAATAAACAAGGAAATCAACAGGGCAATCTAACCTGAATCTTGCTTTTGAATGCTATATATTCTGTTAGCGTAACCAATAATATATCCTTAGAAGGAAGAATCTTCTTTTTCACAAGAGGATCTCTTAACAAAGATCTCACGAGGAAGGGAAAAAAAAAGGGCGAGGGGGGCATTGAAGAATATGATGCTCAAGTTAGTGGGTTTCAGAGTCAGCCTCAACTAAGGTTTTGAAGGTCAGGAACAGTCAAGTAGGCCATTTGGGGTATTTGGAAAATGGGTTTACTGCAATAGTCTCAAATGCCTTGTGACTCAGCCAATGTGAACCGGGATCCAACCAAACCAGTTCCAAAAATGTGATGGGGTGCAGCCATTGTAAAGGTTGAGGCTTTACCTAGAAATGTAGACCCTACATGGGGAGGCTTCAGAACTTTTCAACCTACACATTATAACTTTTAGTCTATGATTTCAGGAATAGCAGCAAATGTCGAAGTTTTTGTGTTGGAAACTTGGAATTCATTGGTTTCAATCAAATTACTAAGATTTACAACATGGAACTGCCAAAAGTTTACAACCAGATTAAGGAACTTCAGAAAATATGGAAGCATACAAGTTTTCGGTATATTTACAACCACTAAGTCATGCCTAAAACTGTCTAAGCTTTTGGACTTCTGGTTGTAGTTGCTTATTCTATTGCTTCATTCTCCATGTGAGCCTGCAATTCCATCCTACCCGCCGATGCATGTATGGTGCGCTCCAAGTAACAGTGCAAAAGTAATGTAGTCTTCTCTTATGCTTCAAATCATATTCCTAGACTCTAACACAAATTTATCCCTAACACATATTCCGTGTGTTCGTTAGTTGATGCAGTCCAGATAAGCTCACCACTATTACCAAATAGCATAACAATTTCATCAAGCACAATCAGATTCAACTACAGAATCTAATACAAGGGAAATCCTTGTTTAAGAATCTTCCTTCAGAGTTTCACATTTCATGGTCTGTAATTCCTAGCCAAACTCAATCCTATCCCCTCCTGCTTGAATGCTATGGACTAAACTCGAATTGTTGATAATATATTCACATAAAACCATAAAAAGTACATAGACAGCTATAATAATCAACTGAAAGAAGGCATGGCTTATCTGGTCTGGTGAAACTCAGAATAGGTGGTTTTGCGGATATTGCTCGGCCGATTGCATCTGAAAAACCAAATTTTGAGGTCCAAAATAGGACTCATGAGCAGCACTTCTTTGCAGACTCTGCCCCTGCATTTTCAATCCATAGGAGGGAACCCCGTAAGGAGAAGACATCAACATACTTCCTTGTGTTGAATTGAAAGCCATTGTTGCCCCACCACAAGGCGGATTCCATTGAAAGTGTGTTCTGGGCATGGCAGCAGAATTTGGCTGCTGAGTGAGCACCGAAGACTGTTCGGGTGAAGGAGTTCCCTTATTGTCCGGTGAAGGAGTTCTCATGTCGTTGAGATTGACCGTTGTTATGTCATGGATGCTAGCTCTTCTCTTATCCTTCCCTCCAGAAAGCTGCCTAATGAAATACTTCTGAGCATGACTAGCCACCTGAGTCGGTGTTCGAGTGACAACGAAATTGCGTGATATATTTCTCCAATCCCCTTTGCCATACTTTTTTAGCCCCATCAAAAACAATCTGACAAAATTCCATGGACATTGGTTCTTGTCAATGACATACAACTTGAACATAAACAAATCAAAAGCTGAAAGTACTGCTGATGCAAACACACAATATAGATCACTAAAAGAACTAGCGTATTTATAATTGGTCATAAATCACTTTTAAACGTACACCAATTTAAACTTACTTATGCTCCTCTTCTGTCCAAGGAACCCCTTTTTTCCTCTCATGATCTGCAGCCCTGCCTGATGAGGATCTCTTTCCGCCAAGTCCATAGGACTGTTTTAATCCATCATAGCCATTGCTATTCACCCAATCCAATGTGAATGGGGAGGTGCTATATCCAGGGATTGGAACCAGCCCTGCTTCTATACTGCTAACATCAGCTTCTAATTCTCTATATTGCTTGATCACATCTCCCACCGTCTTCCCTGGGATCATCTCAGCCACTTTCTGCCATCGATCGGGAGTATCTTTATCGTAAACCGCCAAGGCATTCTCGAACATCTTGTTCTCTGCTGATGTCCATTTCGTGCTCTTACTCTCTTCACCAAACCAATTTGTGCTGGAGAGATAAGATGCCGGAGACAGAATTTCCATTTCCCACTTCATAACATTAAATTTAAGCAAAAAAAAAAAAACTACCAAAACATGAAATCTTTTTTGTCCAAACAAGCTCCTAATTCACTGATCGTTTCAGATGATTGATCGCTTGAAGAATGGAATTCCAGTGGTAGCACTGGATAAGAGTTTAAAACAGAGCAAAAAACTATAGGGAAAATGCAGAGCGATAGGGTATAAAAGGGAAAATATCAGCGTTAAATCAGGGAGCATTTGCAAGGAATCAGAATACCTTTTTTTCGGTGTATAGGCAATCCTTGAGGAATCTAGAAAATACCCACTTTCAAAAAAATAAGAATTTCAAAGAAGTGAAGAACTACAAAATTCTGTAGCTATCAAAGTAAAAACACTCGAACCATCCAAAAAAAAAAACCTAACACCACAAGTCCACGATTAAGATCTAAAACTGTGAAATTTTCAACACTAACATCAGAAGGGAAAAAAAACTGCAAAAGAGCAAATACCCAGAAAAAAAATGAAGGAAACTGGGATAGGAAATCTATATATATTTTAACATAGAATATATTTATAATATTTTTTTCCTCTCTTTTATAGAGTAACTGAAACAACTAACACTGAACTTGAACTTCCTCGATAACCCAACTAAGGAAAAAAAAAAGGAGAAGTTGACAAAGGTGGTGCTTATACACAAAAAAGGCTGGAAATGAAAACGCAATTTGGAAACTTGAAAAAAAGGAAAACACTGAATTGAATGAGAAGAATGATGGAAGCTGAGAAAAGGTCTCTTCTTTCTTCTTTTTTTCCTTGAGAAATGAGCAATAAAGAAAAGAGAAGAAGAAAAAAAAATAAAAGTGAAAAAGAGTTGTAAAATAAAAAAAGCAAAGCTACCAAGCTTCAAGGAATGAATCTGTTAAAAATTAAAATCTTTGGGAGAGAGAGAAGAATTGAAGGACCAAAGTAAAGAAAAAAAATGGTTTATTGGAGGGAAAAGGAATAGTGGGGACTACCGTCAGCTTGAAATGGGGTATCTGGGTAAGCCGCCAAAAGAACGGTCCAGATCAACGGTAAAAAAATACATGCGGCAACTTGATTTAGTGGGTCCCTTGGACGGTTACAACACTTTGATTGGGCAGTCACCCCCACATAATTGCACAGGTTACAATCTCAAGGACGGAGTAGAACTGGGGCCCCCGATCAGATCTCAACACGTGGGATCATATGATTGGTTAATCAGGACCATAATGGTAGGCCAAGTGTAAGTAGCCTAGGTCATGATCGAACCAATGAGCTGGATCCACGTAGGAGGTTTAAAAAGCGTAACTGGTAGGAGCAACCGCATGAGATCGACTGCAACTTGTCTTAGCATGCCGCATTCGCCAACCCAACCAACCACCGCCTCCGCTCGCTTTTTAACAATGTTGGTTATTGGAATAATGATACCTCCCCTACGCTCCTACTCATGTGCGTGTAAATGCTACTTAATTAATAAATAAACATTACTGTTATATTTTAATTTTTATTGATTTTTGGATACAAATATTCTTTGATTAATTGAAGAGTGAATAAATTAATAAAACCCCACTAGTCACCTTATGAGGCGCGTGGTTAACGCGCTAACAAAGTCGTATGTGCCCAATTTCTTCTTTTTTTCTTTTTTTCTTTCCTACAGTCCCGCAAGGCTTCAACCAATTCAAACAGAGCGGTCCCCTTCGGATGTGACCAACCGCTCCACTGCTAATGTGTTTTGTCGAACTCCAACCTCACCGTCGGTCATTGGTAAAACAAAGTAGGATTTGACCCCTCGATTTGATTTAATAAATGATGCATAATTAAATCATAGAGTAGTAAATCAATTCCACCTCTTAAAATTTTTATTCAAATTTATTTCATAAAGATACCAACAAATTAAACATAAAAATATTAAGTATTAGTAGTATTATCATTATCAGATGAATTTGAGTACGTTGAAATGTATTATTCTCTTATTTAAAAGTTGAAAAAAATTATAGATGGTTCTAAATATCATATCAAAAAATAAAGATTAAAAATCATGATACTGCACTCATATGATCAAATAAATAAAAAATATATATTCTCTTTAGAAAAGCACTAGCATATATAGTTTGATTAAAATTTAATATATCTAATATTTAAAATTTGAATAAATACAGTGATAGAAGATTTTATGGATTTGATTTCCATTTCCAGTTCAATTTTTTTTACCGACAACTTTTTCCACGCATTTCTTTATACTATAAATTAAGCTTTTAAGTGGGCCTAAAACTCCAAGCCCATAGAAAATCAAAAGGGATTTGTAGATTAATTAAGTACAATTTAAAACTTCAATGATTGTTTGCTCTAAGAGACAAATAGGCTTTCAAGTGTCCTTTTTAAGTGCGACTTCGACTTGCAGTTGTCAATTTAAAACTAAATATGTTAAGTGTGTTTTTTTTTTTAACATAATTTATATGAAAATTTTAACTGCTTCAATTGATTTATTATGTATCTCTTCCATTTATTAGAGTAGAGAAAAGCAATTAGATTCCGTGACCAATTTTTTATCAACACGTAATTCAGTGAATTCACATGTGGTCACACAGGGTAACTACATATGAATGTTACTTATAGTCCATTCAAATTAAGTTCGTATAAATGAAAAGAAACAGTTGTCCAATGTTTGGTCGAAAACAAAGCCATTATTCTTTATTCGCATCAAGTTCTATCTTTTCAAGAAGAATAGACAAATGATAAAAAAAATGGTTTGAATTGTTTAAGAATATTAGGAGAGTTCAGAGATACTTGTCTGTCTCCACAAATTTAATCCATTCGAATCGGAATTTGGACTAACATTTTAGCCATCTATAAATTATGTTTATAATTTATTAACCCCAAACAAAATCGTTAGAAATTAAATTATGTGCAAATAAATCAAATAATCATTGTGCTGTGGAAGAAGCACTAGTTTAGAAGCGATTTTGTCTTGATCGGTGTAATTGGAAGTGGATGTTGCCCCGCAAAGTTAACACAGTACTTTCAAATTTGTACACCCAAATAAGAATGATGGAACTTAAAAGGATTGTTCTTCTCGTAAAAGTCGAGAAATAAACCGAAAGAAACTCGGGTAAACTACACTAGAATCAATTCCCAATAAAGATTGGAAAGGTCACAGGCGATCTCACTTAAAATCCAATCTTCTAGACAAAATATCGCACTAATGTAATTTAGTAAAACACTTGAATTTTTAGAGAGCAAAAACGAGAGAGATAAAAAGAACTGAATTTTATTATTTTTCTATGTTGCGAAAAATGAGTAAAATAGTCTACTATTTATATTGTTTTCAAAATGGAAAAAATGATAAAATAACCGTATAAATTTCTAAAAATAATAGAGAATTTTCCTCAAAAAAAATATTTTGAAAAAGTATTTTTGATTTTACATTACCAACAACTATTAAATCCGTGGATAGTGAATATTTAAAATAATAATAATTTATGAATAAAAAAACTATTATCTATGGTCCAACTCAATGATAGATTTAATTTAAATAGAAATGAAACATGCACTTGAAACCATGAAAAGAGAACATTTAAATGGACAAGCATATATATATATATATATATAAACATGAAACTTCATTTTTAAAAAATCTCGTTAAAATTGTTATTTTATTAATATTGGTTATAAATTTTAAAATTTTACCAATAACAGATGAAATTATTTATTGTTGGTTATAATAATGGAAGGAACTCCATCACTCCAATCTGGTTGAATAAAGAGTCGAATGAAACCCACATGCAGCTCATTGGTCTATCTCTATCGTCTTTAAAGCCCAAGCAATCAAAATTACTTTTTCACCCTCCATTCGATCTTTCAAAACAAAATGTATATTGAAACAAGATCAGGGAATCTTTTAAAAAATTTAGTTTCTTTCAAAGAATTTTACGAATACACTTTTACATATTGACTTGGAAAATTATTTTCTAAAACATATATATATATATATGGTGAATTTTAATCATACACATCAATTTTTCTATAACTTGATTATATATCTGTACGTGGAATCAAACTTTGAGATTGATTGAGTTAATATTAATTAAAAAAATAAAAAATAAAACTCATTTATGATGTGCGCTTTTTTTCTTTATAAACCAATAAAAATTTACACAGATTTGGCGAAAACATTATTTACTTTTTGGTAAATTATATAATTTAATTTGAAGTTTTTAAAGGTGGTTACTTGAGTAGGACCAGGGCCCATACTCAGCCTTTATTATTGTCAACTCAGGAAACGTGTCCTTGATTTTCTCAACAACACAACCATCTACTATTTCAATATTCATATTCGATGCTTTAAAATGTCAACACTACCCTAAAAAACAATAATAAAATACAAGATATAATGTCTCCCTTTTCATAAGATTAGAATTTTAATTAAAAATTAATTAATCTGAGCAAACGAAATAAAAAAAACAAAGTTTGAATTCATAAGACTTTAGATGCCTGACGAATCCATCCAAGTCTTGACAAATAATTATTGTTTAAATTTGACACCACGCCTACACTAAAAAACGTCTACCGCCAAACCCCAATTCCCATTTTCCACACTAGGACTTGTGCCTAAATTATAGTGAATTTGTCGACTTACAAAAATCTTCATCCAAAGTTGCTGATTCTCAAATTTAAAAATTGTATAAAAAGACTGCTTACATTGTGTTGGAAGCAGCAGAAATTTTAATTCAACTTAAAGTGAATGTTTCTGATCTAACAGTAGTTGGCTGATTCTCTTCTCTAAATGAGTTGCACCAAATTTTTGGCTTTAATGAATATATAAAAAATTGGATTCGTAAATAAATAAAATTATTACTCCAAAGGTACAAACAAACATATAATAAGATGTGCCCTTAGACATGAAAAAACCAAAGGACAATTGACCCTCTGGGAAGCATGGGAATGGGAGCAATAATAATGGGGTGCTGACTGCTGAGACTAAGGGAGAGAAAGGCAGAAAATAATAATAATTTATTGTTTTCCGTTTAAGGAAAGATTCTTTCTTTCCTAAAAGTCAATAACTCAGACAAAATGGCAGTGCAAGTGCCTGTTTTCAGCTTCCTATTATTTTTTCTTTGTTTCATACGTACAAATTAATGGATTGCGAGTCTTATTTACAGTTACAAACACAAATACAGTCATAAGTAACATAAAAAATATCATCAAGAATTAAGGGTTAAAATATATTTAAAAATAAGTAAATTAATGTATGTAGGTTAGATAAATAGTAATCTGGTCATTTTACTGTTAAATTTTTAATTTATTTTTATTGTTAAAACCTGATTATTATATGTCAATATGAGATAAGAACAAACTATAGATGGTGTGTTTATTTTTAATTAGTAAAAATAAAAAATGATACCATAAGAAATATTCATAAAATAATTTATCCATTAAATCAAACCATAACTAATGTCATAAAAATAAATTTATCTAATAATTTTTCGGATTAATAAATAAAAAAATCATAAATGGATTAAAGGTTTTTGTCGCATACCATCCTTAAATTTCATTGAACTGTGTGCCAATTGTACTTTGATGAACTGAAAAAAAAAATGCGAGAAAAGCAAATCGAAGAACAAATTAGTTAGTAAAGTTAGGATTGAATATAAAGTGTTGCGTTTGAATATATTTAAAAAATTTTTAAAATTATTTACATATTTAAAACTGCAGGTAACTTTTCTTTTTCTTTTAAGAAATAATACATTAAAAATATTTATTGGATGTTTTGCAAGCACTTACCAAAAATAGACACACAACGTCGTCACGTCGCAATGGTATCTCACTTAATGTAGTCACGTTTAAGACTCCAAACATACTTTTTTTCTTCTAGTCGTATTCTGATTATTCCAATGATGTTTTATGGCCAGTTCTTCATTACTTTAAAAAAAATATTTCTGACTCCAAAAACACTTTTGAAAGAAAAACTGTGAAGAATAAGCTGCTTTTGGCTAAAATTTTTAGCTTTTCAAAAGTGCTTTTGAAAAACACTTCTAAAAAAAGCTGAAAAGGAGAAGCTAAAAACTTATAACTTTTTCTCTCCCAAAAACACTTTTGGTGCTTAATTACTTTTTCACCCCTCCAATAACATAGTATTTTTCCTTTTTTTTTCTTGGTGCTTAATTACAATTGTGTTAAAATCATTAATTAAAAATAAAAAATATTTTTTAAAATACTAATTACAAATATTTAATGGTTATATTTAAATATTTAAAATAGAGTTTATATATTCTAATTAAATTTTATAAATAATTAATATTTATTGCTTAAAAATATTTACAATTTATATTTCATATATTAAAATATTAACAACAAGTTATAATAAAATTTTTTATATTATTACTAAAATATAATAATATTAACTAATTTAAATATTATTTAAATGCATATTTGTTACTTGATAATAACATGTCTAAAATGGACATTTTATTTCTCAAAAGCACTTTTTGACAGCAATGCCAAACACCCAAATTTTAAACCAAACTTTTTAAAAGTACTTATCAAAAATACTTTTTCACAGCACTTTTCAAAAGCAATGAAGAATTGACCCTTAGTATAATTAGAACTCTAATCTAAGCTTATTTAAAGGGATCATTGTATCCCTATTTTCTGAAGCCAATTAACCAGGGTTTTTCTAGATGGCGACAGGATGTCGCATATGAGTTTTGATCAGAGTTTTAATGATAACTATAGAGAGAAATTTGTTCCCGAGTTAGAGCTTTATTTTCGGGGTTTGAGTATGTACATTTAGGTTTATTTTATCTATATTGTACTTTTGTTTGTTTACTCATTTAGTGAAAAGTCGAAGCCTCTTTTGCATGTGGTTTTCCCCTCTTTGAGGGTTCTCCATGTAAAATATTTGTGTTCGTTCTTCTCCACTTTTACTATTTCATTGTTTTTACGGGTCAATCCCCAACAAATTGATATCAGAGCCTAGTTCAGCTTTCGCAGATCGACTCATTCGGTGACACAACAACAAATTTGAATGTCGTGAAATTCGACAATATCACAAATTTCAATTTTTAGTAGTTTCAGATAATTATAGAGGTAGCTAATGTGATCTAAGAAAATGGTGATGATTTGTTGTTCCCCACATATAATTTGGCTAAAGGTGGAGTCGTGTCAGATGTCAAACATGTGCCTGATTTAGAGAAGAATCTCTTCCCCTTTTGGTCATTAGGATTCAAATGGTTCGCATAGTGTTTGAGGCAAGAATGGTTGTAACACCTATAACTCCTATCCGTCGCCAGAACAGGGTTTAGGAGCATTACCAGGGTTTACCGATCAAACTCAAATATTTCATATTACTTCACATTCATATCATAAATTAGTCATAAATTTATCATATCGTCCCTTATATAAGCCCTTAAGGCCCAAAACATACATTAGAAACAAGTTGGGACTAAATCGGAAACTCAGATAATTTTTCACAAAATTCTAAAATATTTCTAAGGTACAGGGGACACACGCCCGTATGGCCAAGCCATGTGGCTCACACGGCCAAGTGACACACCCAGGTCTCAAGCCATATGACGTTTGAAGTAGAGCACACAGCCGTGTCCCCAGCCTATGTAACTCTTTGACTTGCAATTCTTTTAGGTGCAGGAGTCACATGGATGAGTCACACGCCTGTGTGTCAAGCCGTGTGAAAATTTCTGAGCATTCTGTTTTAAATTTTTAAGTTGCAGGGGACACACGGCCAGAACACACACCCATGTGCTAGGCCGTGTGTCTCAGCCGTGTCTTTGCCTGTGTAGACAAAATAAGGCAATTTCCAAGTCTTATTCTTCACCCAATTTCACCTTCCACCTATATAAACATTTAAACACATTCAAGAGCCAATTTAGAACATTTAAACCTAGCCAAATTCAAGTCTTATGCATGACATATTAATACCTATGATCAAATGTCAACCTTACCAAGATAGCTTAATATTATAAACATGTTTTACCAAATACACTATCATAAACTAATATCCAATATACTTATATGATTTTTCCTCATTCACCCCTTTAAACATACTCATCAAGAATATTAAGACTATTTAAATATCAAAACATATCATTTAATAGCCATTCCAATGACTAATTTCAACTAACATTAAATTACCATCAATGGTAACATTTAACCTATACATGCCATTATTACCAAAATTAGTTTACTATTTATATATATACCGAAAAGTCTGGGGGATAGTGTGATGTAGCTCTGACCAGCTTCCAACCTTTACAAGCCTTCGAGTACTATAAAATAGAGGAAATAAAATAAAGTAAGCACTTAATGCTTAGTAAGTTTGTATAACGAGAAATTAACTTCCCATTCATTTACTTATATAATAAACATGCATAATACATCCAAAGCAATTTGGCAATTAGCCTAACACATATAACCTTAACAAACATGTTAGTCATGTATTTTATGTGAATAACAAGAACAAGGATGAGCTCATCAGGTATTGAGTTTTCAAGTATTTCATGCATATACAGATAATAGTTTCATTTTTATTCCACATGTTCTCATTTTAGAATTTCACCCGTTGAATCATTTGAAATCTCGATGGATACTTGGATAGTACACCTGAAGTGTACAATACTATAAATCCGTCAATTCATATTCGGGAGTACTTTTATGAGCACTTAAACAGAAAGCTCTCTCTCAAGCACTATAACGGGAAGCTCATTGAGCCTTGTAACGGGAAGCTTATCCGGGTAATATAACGAGAAGCTCACAAAAAACCTATAACGGGTAGCTCTAAAGAGCAATTAATGGGTAGCTCTAAAGAGCAATTAATGGGAAGCACCAGATAGCTATATAACGGGAAGTTCAAGCGAGCACTAACGGGAAGCTTACAAAGAGCCTTTAATTGGGAAGCTCACAAAGTGCCATATAATAGGACACTCATAAGAGCTGCGGTGTGCCTACAACACATGTAGGGTCACAACTGATCGGGATGCTCCGAAGAGCATTTAACGAGAAGCTCGCAAGAACACTATAACGGAAAGCTTGAGAGGGCTTGTAACGGGATGCTCTTTCGAGCTACAGTACATCCGCAACATATGCAGGAACACTACCATTTCGGGAAACAGAACCTTGTATCCATCGAATCTCATTATCCAAACGGGACTTATTTATTTATCATGGATTTTCAGTTATGAGATCAATTACATACACATATATGACATTTACATAATTTATATACTCAACACTCAATATAAGCATATAAATATACACAATTAAGTTACACGAACTTACCTCGACAATTGTTCGTGACCTGTAAATTACTAATCCGATACTGTTTCTTTTCCAAGATCTAACTCTTTTTTTTGATCTATTCGAATCTATACTAGTAAATTTAACATCAATTTAATACAATTTACATTCAATTCAATCCAAGTCACATATTAGGCAAAATTACTGTTTTACCCTTATACTTTTAATTAATGACGATTTTATCCCTAGGCTCGGAAAATGAAATTCATGCAATTTAATCCTTATTCCAAGCCCAGGCAAATTTTACATGTATTAATAGTAGCCCATGTATTTCACAAAAATCAAAATTTTTCCATGAATTTTTACATTTTTATAATTTAGCCCCTAAATCACATTTTCATCAAAATTCCTTGAACAAAAGTTGTTTATCTATCAACAACTTTTCATTTTCTACCATAAAACTTCATAACTCAACTATATTCATCCATCGCAAAATCCTAGAACTTTGATAACTTTGCAAATTAATCCCTCAAATAGCTTAATTATGCTATTACAATCTTGGAAACATAAAAATTACTGAAAATGGAATAAAAATTCATACCTAATTAAGCCAAGAAAGCTTGCTTGAGCTCTTTTCTCTTAGCCAGGGTTTCCATAAAAAAAATTTGGGAAAGATGATGATAAATTATAATATTTTATTTATTTAATCATTTACCATCTTTTAATATCTTTTATTTCCAATTTCATCCTTTTCTTTAATTAAATTGCCATGGATAAGTCATATTTTAATATCGGTCTTATTTTGGTCATTTCAAATTTTTTTCTCAATATAGTCATTCTAAATAAGAAAATTGTGCAAATGTTTAGGGATTTTTCTATAAAGTTTTGGGGGAAAAATTTTGGGCTAATTATAGAATGTCCCTAAACTTTAGTCACTCAATGTGCTAATGTGTCACATCAATAATATGTGAAAAGAAAACCAAAATTTTAATAATAAAACAAGACCCTATTTTAGAGTGACAATAAGTGTAATTTAACTTTAAAAGATTATTATTTCGTATATGATCAAGTGAGCTAAAAAATATCACTGTGTATTAATTACTTTTTGATTTTTTAAATATCAATTTAAAATACTTTGTGGTTTTTTAATCTTATTTATGAAATTTAAAAATTGTATTTTAATGTATTAAGTAAATATTTATAAAATGAATTATTTTAACTGAAAAACACAGTATCGTATTGGGCTTAAGGTTTGAGAGCTACCCTTCATTCTGTCGTTGCTTACCCATTCCGGATTTTGTTAACCCTAGCATTGTGTTTATATATATATTGTTCATTTATTGTTATGTATGTTAAACAAATATAGCTTAAAAGAACACACACAAAAAAGAAAAAGAAAAATGGTAATACTTGATCTTCATTTCGCACAGGATTTGTCGATATAGTAAACATTGGAACCTGTAAATTATCAGCACTTGCACAACTGAATAGCTCAAACTTGTAGGCTAAATTTATGGAAACGAAATTAACCCCCCCCCCAAAATATATATATACATATTTATTCAATTTGGAGTAACCTTTCCTTGGTTTGCTCAAAAAGAACTCTTCTTATTAGCTTTCAGCCGCTCTCTAAAATTTCCATTTTCTTCTTTTCATTGTTTCTTTCCAGCATTTTTTTTTCTAGCACTTGGGGAGGTCACTGGGAGGTGGTAAAACAGATTCATTTGGGCCTTTGCCATTATCCACAACAAATGCCATTTTAAGCCCCCAAGTCGTATGCACTTCCAAATGGCAATGCATGAACCAAACCCCTGCAATAAAAAACAAGAGCAAGAAACAATTATGAACCTTTTTTTTTTTTCTTTCTTTCTTTCACTTTAATTCTACTAGAAAATTGAACCATGAGACCTTCCCTACCTGGATTATCTGCCCTGAATCTTATAGCAGTCCACCCACCAGATGGTACTCCAATTGTGTTCCTCTCAACAGGATCAACAAGATTGAAGTTTTTAGGATCCTTTTTAGGGTCAAAATTCCCCACTCCTCTTCCAACCTCAAAGAAATTGAAACCATGCAAATGAATAGGGTGATTCTCTGGGGTAATCATCCCTGTATCTTGCAAGACCAGCTGCACTGTGTCATTATAACCCAATCTGTATAATTTAGTTGCTTGTTTGGTCCCCAAGTTTGTTAGTTGTATGCTTGTGTAGTTAAATGGTACAGGAGGTCTCCCAGGGAAATCAGTAGTGAAAACCCCATTAATGTTAAAGAAATGGGCTTGAAGTAGAGCGGTTTTCGGCATAACAAATGTAATATTGTTAACAGAAGCCACAACTCGGCTCCCATTGACACATGTAGAACAAGGGTTAATGCCAAGACCAATGGTGAAGAGAAGGGAATGGTCGATCTTCAAAGGTACCTTGGCGGGGTATTTTTTAGAATTCAGGCTTCGAAGTGCATTTGTAAAGTTTGCTGCCACTGAGGTAGCGTTTTTAGGAGGGGGTGATACGAGAGTAGTGGCGGCACTCGTAAGAGAACCGGCGTAATGTAAGGTAGCAGTGGCGGTCAGGTTGTCGACTGCGATGGGTGCGTCCATGAAAGGCGAGGCGGCGACCAAGTACTTTCCGGCACGACGATGGGTTGTTACGTGGACATTTGTGGTCTGCCCTGGGGATATAACGATGGTGTCTGTTTTAAAAGGTTTCACGTATGTGGCATCAACTTCGACGACAGTGAGTTGATGGCCGGCAATCATAAAAAACAGTTCTTCATTCAGTGCAGCATTGATGATACGAAGCATGTATGTTTTTCCTGGTTTAACTGCCAATGTATATCCTCCTGCAAATTGAGAGATATATTATTAACGGTTCAAACTTGAAGTGTTAATTTAATCTGTAAATCCTTTTGTGACGTTTTATTTTTTCTTTACCCTTTGAAGGGCAGCTCGGGGTAGATCCAGGGTGGCCATTGATGGTGTGAGCATCAGAGACATTCGGGGCTAAACCAGATTTTAAAGCTTCATTTATTACGGCTTCAACATCTGATTTCCACCATTCACCTATACAAAAAAATGAATATACATACACACATATAAGATTCAAGCAATCTATTGATGAAAAGGAACACTATTAATGCTTGTTATAGTGCCTCATCAAATCACCTAAGATAACAATCTCTTCCTTGTGGGGTTTAGGGAAAGGGTAAGGAACACCACGCTTGGGCAAGATAACAATAGCACCATGGACAGTGGCTCTCAGCCATAGAATATGTGCGTGCCAAAAAAGGGTGCCTCTTTGGCCCGTGACAGTGAAGTTGTAAACATAGCTCTGCCCCGGTTGAATCGGGCACTGGGTTATATATGCCGGCCCGTCTGCCCAACCTGTGCGTAGTTGTCTAATCCCATGCCTGCAGCGCTCAGGGAACCAAGAATGAGAAGCCATGAATAAAAGTATAGATCCCAAGGGGTGATCAATGATGAGAAATGATAACATTACCAGTGGATGGAGAGATTGTATTTGACATGGTTAACCACTTTGACAAGGATGGTGTCATCCTCTCTAGCAACTATGGTAGGGCCAGGGTAGCGTCCGTTGACGGTGACAATCGGCTTGGTTGAGCACAATCTTGTTGTATTTTTCAGTACCACCTGCACACCATCCACATCCACTTCTTTAATTGCCAAATTACAATTTTTTTTTTTATAATAACTGAGCTTGGAAATTTTAAATTAGCAAGTTAAGGCCAGTGATAGGAGAGGAAAAGAAAGAAACTTGATAATGGAAGAGCAAAACGTGCATGAAGATGGAACGTAACATAAGAAAGTGAGTGAGGTATCTATAGCACGTGAGACAGCCAGTTTAGTTGCTAACAATGAAAAGCACCAATTCTTGTCAGAATTGAACTTGACCTTTAATTATTCCATGCGCAGTTTCAATAATATTATTGATAGTTTTAATTACTCGGTTGATCTTATTAAAACTTGAAAGGGAAGCGCAAATTTATTAATATAAAATAAAAGACGTTACAAAGTAAAAATTACGAAATAATACACATTAAGAAGTATTTCTATAAATGTTTTTTTCTATTTTTTATCATATCTCTTAAATAAATGTGTTTATGAATTATATCATATTAAAACTTCTTTACTTTCTTTACTTATGAAAAGCTTGATCCATCCCAATAAAATCAATATGATTTTTATTGATGTTATCTAAATTAAAGATAACTATTACCTACGATAAAATGATTACTTAATTTTTTTTTAGATGAACCATCATATTTTATGTTTGAATGTGTTAAATCCTATAAAGACTAGCCTATTCCATGTCAATGAACTAGTGCACACTATATTCAACGGGTCACTGTATAGCATGGAGCAAGTAGTATATAACTTACATTGAACTTGTAGTGCCGAACCATGCACTGTACCGATGCTGGAAACCATAAACAAGCTAAAAGCACAAGAATTGTAACCCTCCAAGCTGCCATCTCCAATAATTGTCTCTACCCCAAATTGTGTACATTTTCACAAGACCAACTCAAACTTATATAAATAGGCGCAGAAACTAGGTGTGGGGAGCCTCTGCTGCCAAGTCGTTATTGCTTAGTTAGGTGGAAATAGAGAATACTTGAGATGGAAATTAGAGGATATATATGAATAAAGTTGTGAGAGAGTTGTCTTGTGTATCACACAAAGTAGTTATCCATCAAACTAAGACACATTTTGAAGCTAAGCTAGTTCACCTCCTACTACCCTTTTCCTTTTTTTTTTAATTTCAAAGGTCACCGGTCAGCCATGCAGGGGGGTTGGTCCAACCTTATAACCACAATGTTGATAGATTTCCAAACCCATTTTAAGGTCAAGCAATGTGCAAAACTTGCTGCTTCTTTTAACCAAGTTTGCAATATTTAAGGTTATGTTTTTAGCATCATTAATTGGCTGATTAGTATTACAGAAATCACCCTAATACTTACGTCATTAATTACAACTAGTCAATCATTAAGAAACTTCTGTTAAATATGACGTGAGGTATTATTGTTTAAATAGAATCGAATAAAATATGAAGATATAAATTATGTTTAAATTGTTGATTTCGTCTCTTGGGTCTTAGGGCATGAAATTTATAAAATGTGTTCTGAGTATTGTCTTTTAAGAGAAAGCTTGCACATTACTGACAAGTTGTTAATTATTGAAGGGTAATGTATTTTTCATTTATTTTCTTTCTTTCTTTCCCAGTTTCTCTGTCTTTTTATGGGGACAGCAAGTGGGCAACAGATTTTTTTGAAATATTTGGTGACTGAATAAGAATTTTAAGGAGGAAGGGAGTGATCATCAAAAGTTGGACCACTTCGGAACTGATAAAAAGGAGAGGAAACATTTATACTATGAATTATTAACATTGGGATTAGGGTGTAAGAACTATTCTTAGCTATGTTTTCTAAGTGTTAGTTTCCATTCTTCCTGTAAAAAGTTTAGGTGTCAAAGTTAAATTTTAATTTTTATAATAGTAAAAATGTAATTTGTAATAGTTTAATTTTTTAGTGGTATTAGAAACAGTAGTTTGAGGCCACCAAATTCGGTGAGTAAGCTTGTAAATTTATTATTTAATATTTACGAGTTAAATATGATTTTTAAAAGGTTTTTTGAATTGGTAATTTGAGTTTTATAATGATTAATTAGGTCAAGTGGTTTTAGAAAGCAAGGTAACGGGACCTCGTTTCTATAAACCGAGCCGTAAATATTTTTATAAATATTTAGGAAGTGTCATTAAGGTAGTATTAAAGTTTCGATGAAAAATTTTAACGTTTCGATAGTTAATTAATTAAAAAGAACTAAATTGAAAAATGTGCAAAATTTACTAATTATAATAATTAAGTGACTAAATGACTTAATTAATAAATGAGGGAGGACTTAAGAAAAAATTTCTGCCTATATTAAAAGATAAGGCGACATAAGGAGAAAAAAATAATAAAATAAAGCCAATTAATGGCAAATTTGTAATATTGTTGAAATAAAAACAAACAAATTGAAATTGAAGATATTTTATGCAATTCTTCTTCAATTTCCGTTCAAATAGGGAGAGCTCCTTAAGCTGGTTTTAACTATTTTTTCTTCAAGTGACTTCAATTCTTATCCATTTTTTTTGTAATTTTTATGTTTTTGAAATTATTACAATTAAGTCCAACTAAACCGTACCTTTTTTTTATTAAAAATTTTAGAAATTTCCATTGATAAATATTAGATATTTTTGATGAATAACATAGATTTAGAGCTTTGATTTTGTTGTATGATGATTTTATAAAGTGATTTTGTTAAATATTGATATTAGGATTTAATTGTGAAAATGTTAAAATATTAGGGTTTGATAGTGAATTTTTGGTTTATTAGGGCTTTATAATGTCTTGGAATATTTGAATAAATTATTGATTGAGGAAAATGAGTTAATTTGATAGATGAACTAATTAAAGGATTAAACTGCAAAAATTGTAAAAGTTTTGGGTAATTGTGTAAATTAAAAAAATAAAAGGGTATTAATTGTTAAATGAATTAGAAGTGAAATATATGCTAATGAATGAATAATTTTATATTTTAGATCAAGATCCCGTAGAAACTTATGAAAAAGGAAAAATAACAGAATAGTCCCTGAACTTCTACAATTACTACAATTCAGTCCAGGTAAGTTCGTATGGTTAAAATTTTAATATTTTTTATAAATTGATGAATGGTATTATTTATTTTATTGTTGGAATTATAATATTGAATTAGATTTCTGTTTGAATGGAACGCGAGATTTGAGTACATTCGTATTTTGGTGTATGATGATATTGGAAGGAGACAAAAACATTTTTTCCAAGTAAATCGGGGTTCAACATTTGTTGCGAACTCTCGTGTTTTACTTTCTGTTCAACTCTTATGAGTTTCTGTTAAGCTCTTACGAGCTTCTGTTCAACTCTTATGAGTTTTTGTTCAGCTCTTACGAGCTTCTGTTAAGCTCTTACGAGCTTTTGTTGGCTCAGTTGGGAGGCTTAGCTCTTATGAGCTTTCTTATCCGTAAGTCGTTCTTTGAATGAAAGAATTTCGGTAAGGTGATTTATTGAATTTTGAAGGTCATGTTAATTATTTTTGTATCGATTTGAAGAGGAATGTATTTATTGATTGAAGTTGTGATTGACAGGGAATTATCGTGAATAATTTTATTATTTAATTTATTATAGTTAGTTCGGTAAGATTTTTATTTATCCCGTCGAACTTACTAAGCTTCATTAAGCTTATCCGTGTTGTTTAATGTCCTTGTAGATTTTCGAAAGGTTAGACGATCGGATTAGCACTCAAGTCACACTATCCAGCTTATTCCGGTAGTTTTTGATACATTCAATATGGTTTATATGACATGTATAGGCTTTTATGCGGTTTTAGTCAAGGTTTGGCTTGTGTAAATATTATGATTGATATTTTGTTTAAATAACCAACTTACATATGAGTATGAGAATGAAGTATATTGTGATATGAGTATAAGTGATATATGTATGTATGCATGTATTTGAATTATAGTGAACTTTAGTAACTAGATTAGGTAAATTAATTAGGTAAGTTTAGACATTTTTTTTAGTTAACATTTAAGGAACCTAATGTCATATTTGGTTATATGTGGTGATAATGCTTGTTTAAGACTTGATTTTAGTTTGTGTTGAATGTCTTGATATGGCTTGTTGATGCGTGATTTGTTGAGGCAATGTTGGTAACAATTTGGGTGAGAAATGTGGCTTGGAAAATAGCTTATTTTTCGTCCACACAGGCTGAGACACGGGCAGAGACACGAGTGTGTGTCTCAGTCATGTGTGACACACGGCCAAATGACACAGCCGTGTGTCCCCTGTATCTTTTAAGAATGCAAGTCAGTATGCTCACACGGCCTAGCACACGGGCGTGTGACTTGGCCGTGTGACCTAAGTCAGAGAGTTACACGGGTACGGACATGAGCTAGACACGACCATGTGTCCTTATCTCGAATGCCCACACGGCTTGAGACATGGGCGTGTCTCCTGACCGTGCCCATGTGAGTTACACGGCCGTGTAACCCCTTGTAACACCCCCTGTAATGGCCCAAATTTAAGATTATCGGAACAGTGGTTTCGGGACCTCAAATCCGATGAGGAAATTTTATTTTTCTTATATTTTTATGGTCTATGATTTCACAAAATGATTTCGTGAAAATTTCGTTTGAAAATTTCGACGTTTGGGCACTCAATTTAGTCAAAAGGACTAAATTGTAAAAAGTGCAAAAGTTGAGTTCTACATGTTAGAGGTGTCCAATTGTTATGAAACTTTAAATTTAAGGTCCTTACATGGTAATTAGACCATTGGTAACTTGGTAGACAAAAATGGACATGAAATAAGTGAAATAGAAAATTTTTAAGTTAGGGGCAATTTGGTAATCTAGTAATAAAAAGAATTAAAAGGGAAAAAGATGGAAAAAATCATCATCTTCTTCATTAGGACGAAATCAGAAAGGGGGGAGCCATATTTAGGGTTTTCAAGCTTCCAAGGTCTATAGTAAGTGATCCCAAGTCCCGTTTTTAATGTTCTTTATGTTTTTGAGATCCCGGTAGCTTAATTTAGCTTATTATAGCAATAATTTAACCTAGGGTTTATATTTGGAAAAATACCCCTAGGTGAAAAGTGTTTATTTTGATATTTTATGATAGAATATGAAGCTAGAAATTATGTTAAACAACTTTTGCTAAGCGATTTTAAGTGAAAACGAGTAAAACGACATAGTCGGTAAAAATACCTAATGTTCATAAGTAAGTGTTAAAGTGGGAATTTGATGTTACCACAGAAGGGAAAAATGTTCAGCATGTTATAAAACATAAGAATAAGATATGAAGTTTAATTTCCGGACCTTGGGGCAAAAATGTAATTATGTAAAAGTTTAGGGGTAAAATCATAAATTTTGAAAAAGTTAGAGTCGAGGGTTGTTTTGATGAATGTGAGTATTAAATAAGTTAAATTTGCTATTTTAGATCAAGAGGAACGAACTCGAGGTTAGACAAAGGAAAGAATAAAGTTGAAGACTAAGTTGGTGAATTGGGCTATATTGGTACCGAGGTAAGTTTACGGTAAATAAATACAATATTTTAATAATTATTGTTAATGTTGTTATTTTCCAGCAATTATATATTTATTTCATGAATTTATTTGATGATGACCCAAGCATGAAATGATAGAGAATTAAAATTTAAAAGTCCCGTTGATACATAAGGATGATACTGGATACGAATGTCATGACATTTGGGTAAAGAGGTCCCATGTAAGACCATGTCTGGGACATGACATTGGCACCGAGATGAGAGGTCCCATGTAAGACCATGTCTGGGACATGGCATGGGCACCGAGATGAGAGGTCCCATATAAGACCATGTCTGGGACATGGCATTGGCACCGAGATGAGAGGTCTGCCGTAAGACCATGTCTGGGACATGGCATGGGTACCGACATGAGTACATCCCATGTAAGACCATGTCTGGGACATGGCTTTAGCATGTTATGATCAGAAGATACCCGAGTATCCTTATTATTCCAATGTGGTTCAACGGGCTAGTAAACGAATCAGGTATATGAAAGTTCAGTTAAAGATAAGAAATGGCAAGCTCAGGTGAGTTATAGGAGTTAAGAATTTATTATATTAACATTTGATATTCAACGATGCAGCAAGAGAAGAGTAAGTTATGAACACAAGTATATTAAGTAATCAAGCAAGAGAACTAGTATGAGATTAACTAAAGAGTAAAATAGAGATATAGACACTTGAGTTTAATTATTTGTGTTAAATATTGTTATTTATTTGCTAGTAAACTTACTAAGCTTTATGCTTACGTCTTTTATTTCTCTTTCTCTTATAGTATTGCAAGGCTACTTCAAGGATCCTAAAGAAGTCGGAGATCGTCCACACTATCAAGAAAAACTACTCGGTATTTTATGATGAAACATGTTTGAGTTATGGCATGTATAGGGATTTAGTTATTTTGTATGCTTGTAATTATGATTTTGCTAAAGAATGAGGTGTAAGTATTTTATGATGAATGGTTATTAAAATGGTTAAGTATGAAAGTGTTTGTGGTTATAAGAGTCTAACTGATATATTATGCATGGAAATCATGAAGGGGGTAAAATTTTGCAAAGAAATAGAATTCAGGCAGCACAGTGACGTGACTTTGAAAAAATCACCTAGGATGGTATAAAATGAATTAGAGGGTGAATGATATATGGAAATAAAGCTTGTTGAGTCTATTTTCATGGAAAAATAACGGTGTAGCAAAAGGAATTTTATATTTTAAGATATGTGAATTTTGGTGAGACAGTCAGAACAGTTTTTGGTGTCCCCTGTTTTGAGTTTAGAAAATCATTAAAAATTGTAAAAAAATAGTTATAAGTTTTAGTTTATATGTATAGATTCCTTATTGAGTCTATTTTCTGTAAAAACAAGTAATAACTTCATATGAAAATCCTACAGTGATAAAACTTATTTTTGGTGACAAGAGGTCAGGACAGGTAGGTGGTGAAACAGGGGAGACTTTAACTAATAAACTGTACTAATTGGCTAAACTAAAAATTCTAAAAAAATTATGGTAAGAAGAAATATGAGTCTAGTTTTAGGAAAAATTTACGGAATTAAATTTTGAGTTCCGTAGCTCGAGTTATACTTAATTTTGTAACTGCTGCGCGATTGGACAAATTTGCTGTAAATAGTGAAATAAATTTTCAAACTAAGTTTTTATGCTCCGAATTAGTAAGATAAGTTAAGTAATGCCTCGTGCTCGATTCCGAAAACGGTATCGGGTAACGGGTGTTACACCCCCAACCCGTATCCCTCGTTGGAACCAGGTTACGGAGCATTACCGGAGTTTACAGATCAAACAGACAGAAATTTCAAACATTTCATATCATCAAAACAAGTCATCAAAACATCATTTTAATCCAAATTATAAGCATACCAAATCCAAATCAATTTGGCTAGTTTATGAGCACTTAAACATAGAATTAAATTCATATGCACTTATCTGGATTTTGTTCAATTTATCATGCCATAATATGGCTTCAAAAACAAACACATATTTATATGTATAAAACCAACCAAAATTAAACTTATAACCTCAATTACAATCAAACCACAAAATAATTAATATTTAGACACCCTAAGTACATGCCGACACAAAGGATAAACATCACCATATTTGAGTTTGGGATTGTTGTTAGATGTTGAATCGGCAATCAAAAGTTTGGTACCTAACCTGCGCACGTGAAACAAAACCGTACGCTAAGTATAAACTCAGTGGTATCAAAAGTTTGGTACCTAACCTGCGCACGTGAAACAAAACCGTACGCTAAGTATAAACTTAGTGGTATTTCTATAATCCAAATATTTAAAGATAAGAAATTACAAATATACAATTGAAATATAAACACATATTAATATTTAATTATTACAACAGCCATATCATATTTTATTTGTTTCACAAATATCTCAATTCTCATACTTGCAATATAAATAGTTTTTCACAATTTATTTCATATTTAATTATACAATTGCAATATCTATTCCATAGTCATTTCATGAGTATATAACTCATATATTCCATATATTTGCAACATATTTCACATTTTATTTTTAATTCATTATTTCACTTCCATTTCTCGTACCATACCGTTTCAATATCTATTATAAAACTTTATTATTCATTTACCCCTATTAACTCGACTCAGACTCTGACGGATACACGAATCCAACCAAAACACACCAGTTTGGCACCCAATGCCTCATCGGATAATTCAAATTAATAATTTGACACCCAGGGTCTCATTGGTTAAACCAAAATAAATTGGCACCCAGTGCCTCACCGAATTAATCCGAATGGGTGCCTCACCGAATTAATCCGAAGTAATAAATTGACACTCAGTGTCTCATCGACTTGAAGTCGAAGAAATCCTTGAACTCTTCCAATCCTATGGCATGCCATCTATATCCAACTCATCCTAATGCAGTTAATAGGGTTTCAATTCACTTTTCAAATATAACAAATATTCATTTCAATTCAAATAATCAATATATTCAATATATATATACCAATTCAATCAATAGAAATTCAATAAATTCATCATCTACTAAATCAATCCATTTCAATTTCAAAACACAATAATTATCACCTCAACACTTACCATATACATTAAAGTGAATTATAACAATTAACAACTAAGTTCGGATTATAGAAATACAAATCATAAATTCCGAGCTATTCCTCGTCGACTTTATCTTTTCCCTTTTTAGTCGAGGATTTTGGTACGATGTTAGCTACGGAATTAAAACAATTAAAAATCATCAATACAATACAATTGAATTTCATATTGCAAATTTCAATTTTTACTCAACATTTGTCTAAATTCCAATTTAGTCCCTAAATCGAGACTAATTTTATTTCTTCACAATCAATTTTATATTTTCATTCAATTTTCACTTTAAACTAGATTTAAATCTCTAATTTCACTTAAATCCCTAAATTTTGAATTTTTTACAATATAATCCCTATTACTCAAAATTTACAATTTGTTCTACAATTTAATCATTTTTTTATTTCTAACTTAAAAATCTATCAATTTAATCCCTAATACTAAAATTATTCAACATTAAAAACATTTAAAAACTTAATAATTTCTAAAATTTGACATGGATCGGGTAGTATTCAATACCGGAATTCCAAAAACATAAAAATTACAAGAAAAAAAGATTAAATTGACTTAGCAATTGAATTTGGAACTTTTGAAACCCCTAAAATCGTGGCTTTCTCCTTCCTTTCTTTCCGTTTTCTTTTCTTTCTTTTTCTTTGTGTTTCGTTTCTATCTTTCTTTCTTTTCTTTATTCTTATTTATTTTGTTTTATTATAATATATATAAATATATATTAAATTTATAGATATTTTACCGCCTCATTAAAGAACAATGGCATAATTGTTTCTTTCGTCCCTTTAATTTTCTTTAATCTATAATTCAACTTTCATCCTATATGTAATTTAGTCCTTATACCTAATTACTTTTAATTCAAGCAAATTCACTTAACCGAAATCTAATTAACTACACAACTAGCTTCGTAAATATTTATAATAAATATTTACGAGTCCGATTTATGGGAACGGAGTCCTAGGAATGTACTTTTTTTTAATTTGATCCTTTTTAATTAATTAACCATTGAAACGTTAAAATTTCTTAACGAAACTTTAATACCACCTTAATGACACTCCGTAAATATTTATAAAAAATATTTATGGCTCAGTTTATAAAAAACAAGGTCCCGATACCTTATTTTCTAAAACCACTTGAACTTAATAAATCACTTTTATAACAAAAATTATCAAATCAAAAACTTTTTTTAAAAATCACATTTAACTCGTAAATATTAAATAATAATATTTAAGAACTTACTTGTCGAATTTGGTGGCCCCGAAACCACTGTTTTCGATACCACTAAAAAACGGGCTGTTACACCCCTGCAGTGTTGAAAATTTTGAATAATTCTAAAAATTTATCTGAGTTTCTGATTTAGTCCCGATTTGTTTCTAATATGTATTTCGAGTCTTGAGGGTTCGTTTAAGGGACAATAAATATGATTTTGATTAGTTTTATTATGAGTATTGATATGTAATAAAATGTTTGAAATTTCCGTCTGATTAATCCGTAAACATCGGTAATGCTCTGTAACCTTGTTCCGACGACGGATATGGGTTAGGGTGTTACATAATTTCATCATTTGAATAGTATATATGTTTATAATTTTTAAAGGATTAAATCAAAGTTTTATCATTTTTAGGAGTTCAAAGTACAATTTTACTTTTATTAATTTAAAATTTTAAAAGATTTAAATGAATTTTTTTTCATTTTAGGGGGCTGCCACGCCCTGTATTTAAATATTTAAAAATTAGTTTTAATATTAAATATAATATGATAATATGATGTTAAAATAAATTGAAATTATTTTGTATTAAGTCATTAAAAATTGTATCAAGTGATTTTTATTATATATTATTAAATGTGTTTAATATATTTGATTTAATTTTTTCAACTAAATATCAAATGATGTCTAAGTTAATGATATTATATATTTGTTTATTGGTTATGCTAAATAAACAAATAGGAGAAAATATTAATTTATAAATTTTCACAACAAAAGTTTGTTGGATTTATAGAACTCTCTGTCTCTATATAAAACAAAATCAAGAAGCAAAGTCAAACCAACAATACCAAAGTCAAGCTCTAGAAAAGGGTTTAATTAATTTAAAATATGATATAGTTTTGTTAGAACATGGAACTGTCCATGTTTGAGTTTGATTATTAGGTCAGGTGTTACCGTAGAAGAAAATTCTTAAGCATAACATGGACTAAAAGCAAGCAAATATTGACGGCAGGAATCCAAGTATAAAGTTGGATGGATAATATTATCAAAATATTATATACTAAACACTTGTCCGAGAATGACATGGCACGTTAATTTAAAGGGTAATAACCTATTTAGATCCTGAACTATAACTAAATTTTCAATTTAATTCTTTTAAAAAAATTCTTAATAATAATTCTAACAAATTTAAAGGGTAAACTACTTAGATAGTCACCCTAGATTTAACGCGTTCCTATTTCGTGATACATGCACGTATTGGGTGAAATTTATTAAATTTCTTTCACCGAATGTGCCAATTTTCAAGTTTGGAAAATCGGTCAACTTGTGACGACTTTTTGGATGGGATCCAAGCATTTTTGGGTTGAGATGTCGGCATAGCGTTCAAAGATCTATATCTTATCTTCGAAACTCACTTTGAATCACTCAATTTAGAGTACGGGAGCTCAATTTATGATCATTTTAGTGAAGACTACATGAGCAAAATTTCTAGATGGGATTATCATAGAAATTATGAGTTTCGGGCTTTTAATTTAAGTTTAAAAGCAATAAAGAACAGACGTCAATGTAGAAATTTTTTTAACTTATTTTAAGTACTTTTCACAGATGAAAAAGCAGAATTTTTTAGCTTTTTTCAGCCCAAAAGTGCTTTTGGTTGGTATTTTACTTTTTTAACCTTACTATTTCTGGTTCCAAATAGACGTTAGAAGACTTTTTTCCCCTTTTCTCTTTTGTCTGAACTTTACTTTTTCCTCTGGTTCTTTGTTCCTCTTCACCACCGGTGAGTTTATCTATTTCTTCTCTTCTTCTTCTCTTTAATTGATCATTATGCTTTAGTTTTTAGTTATTTTCTAATTGTTTGATTTTATGAAATAATTATGAAATATAGTTTAGTTTTTTCACAATTTTTCAGTTTTTCTCTTTTGCTTGTACCCTTTGGTTCTTGGACTTGACAAACTAAATCTCAGGTTTGTGAGCTTATTACGTTTCTTCATTTCATTCTTTCATGTTTGATAGACTTCCTCTTTAAGTTGTTAGCCTCCATCTAGGCTTATGGCTATCCTCTTGCATAGCATCATCTGGACAGAGCTATTTTTTGTATGGCAAGCTGCAGCCTGTAATTATAAAACTGCAACATTTAATCAATCATTAGCCATGAAATAATTCAAGATAAAACCAACACTACATCCTCACCTCCAAGTTGCCAATTTTGTGCATGCAAGTCATTTCTTATCATAGCTTAGCTTGTTCTTTCGTTGCTTCTGCCTTGGATTCTGAATAGTCTGACTTTGATTCCGAATGCAATTCTTCTTCACTGCTATTAGTGATGTTATGTTTCTTTCGTGATTTGCTCGGTCTTTTCTCTTTCTCGCTTTTGTTATGGCTTTTTGTTGATACAAGATTTGGGGACGATAGTTAGATACAGTTAACATTGATGTATCAATTTGCAAAATTCTACTTATCTTTTTTCCTAAAAAAATGAACTTTACCTCTATAGACAATGACAGCTTGAAAAAAGAAATTTAAAAAGAGGGAAATTTGAAGGATTTTAGAAATTGAGTAATTGTTGGAAAAATGTTGGATTTTGAGAATTGCTGTTGAATGAGAAAACAAAGTAAAGCCAAAAAAAATTGAAAAAAATGAATAAAATAGAAAAAGAATCTATCTTTATAGGCTTAGCCACTCTTTGTGATTGTAAGTTTTTTTTTTTTTTTAGCTGACATAGTCACATGTTATAGTGAATACCCAAATTTTAAGCATAAAAATTGATGGCATTTGGGAGCTAGCCATGTTATTGCTGTTAGGCTAATTTTTGAAGTTTTATTGGACAGTGGGAATATAATAAAGACATATAACATTTACTGTCGGGTCCATTTTTTGGTAAAATTAATATTAGAGGAAAATATTTTGATACACATGAAAACACATATACTTATATGACATTTGATTTTCTTGATTGCTTTACTAGCTGAAACGAATCTGTTCGTATACACAATAGATGAGTACTTCGGCGGTTAAAGTTAGTGGTGAAAAAGTGAAAGCAATGTGGGATAAGAGATTGACAGAAATATTTTGTGATATCTGTATTAAAGAGATATTGAAAGGCAATTGGCCTGATACTCATTTCACAAAAGATGGATGGTTGAAAATAATGACCAGCTTTGAGAAAGAAACGGGCAAGGCTTTTTCACAAAGACAACTTAAAAATAGGTGGGATGCCCTAAAAAAATAATGGAAAGCTTGGAAGAAGCTTAAAGGCGAAGATACTGGTCTAGGGTGGAATCCTATAAAAAGAACCGTTGATGCATCGGATGATTGGTAGGAGAGTAGGCTAAAAGTACATTAATAATTCTGAATATTTTTTTCTTATTTATGAGGTTATTGATAATTATTGTTATTAAACTATCATTTTATATGTAGGTTGTGCCTGAAGCTCAAAAATTTAGAACATCGGGCCTTGATCCTGAATTCGATGGGAAGTCGGACCAAATGTTCATGGGGATAGTTGCAACAGGTTGCAACAGGTGATAAAGCATGCTCACCTTCTTTTGGTACACTCCGTAGTGATTTTTTTTAGGATGTTAACAAATAAATACCTGAAGAGAATGAAGAAGAAAATGTGAGAAATGATGTTCACATTTTAAATGATGTTCAAATTGATGGAAACAGTCAAAAAAAACCCTGAGATATCAAGTTCACATTTTAAAACTGGAAGAAAGAAATCCTCAAAGCAAATTGGAGGGGCTGCAAGATTGTCCAGTCAAATAGAAAAATTATGCAATGCAGCTGACAATATGAGTCAAGCCACATCTAGTTTGACTCCTATTATGGATCCATATGATATTCCATAAGCAGTAAAAGTGCTTGACAGCATGTCGGAAGAAGTTATAGAAGCTAGTCCGCTATACTTTTTCACACTTAAATTATTGCTCAATAAGGACAAGCGAATTATGTTTTTATCAATTAATCCCAAGATTAGAGTTTTGTGGCTTAAGACGGAAATGGAGGATAGTTGAAAATTTTCTGATCTTCTAGAGTTTAGAGATATCTATTATGTGACTAAACAACAATGCTAAACTAGTTTTATCAATAGTTATTTATGTTTGGTTTTTGGATATTGAATTTATGTTCTACTTATTTATGTGTAATCTAGTTTTATTAATAGTTGTTTATGTTTGGTCTTTGGATATTGAATTTATGTTCTACTTATTTATACTAAATTAGTTTTATCAATAGTTGTTTATATATGATTTTGGATATAAAATTTATTCACAGGTGATGAGTATAGTTGAGAATTCCAGCGGTGATGAAAGGGAAAAAAAAGAGATTTTACAACGCATGGAATGTTTTAACCGATTATTTGTTGTTGCATCTTCTTCCGTGCAATTATATTACGAGAAGTATATATTGAAGCAACCATGCATGGATTCAAAACAGTCAAGTGAGACATGGATCCGAGAGATCCTTGACGGTCATGAATCACGTTGTATGATTAATTTTAGGATGTCTAAAATGGTATTCACAAGTTTGTTAAGAGTTTTGGAGACAAGATACAACTTGCAAACTTCAAGAAACATATCTTCTAGTGAAATGTTGGGAATTTTTTTATACATCTTGGGCACCGGTGCAAAAGTTTTCCAATGTCGAGAAAGATTTCAAAGATCTAGATCAACAATAAGTCGATACTTTGAATTTGTGCTTGAGAAAGTTTCAAGGATGGCCACTGATCTAATTGTACCCGAAGATTCTTTTTTTAGCTCAATACCTGAATAAATACGTAATGATTCTAGATATATGCCGCATTTTAAGGTTAAAATTTAATTTTATATTATTGTATTTTAATATATTTGGTCAACTAAAAATATGCACGAGACTAATATGATTATTTGTTCAGGATTGCATAGGCGCAATTGATGGTACTCATATTGCCGCTATTCTTCCACCAAATGAACAAATTCCCTATATTGGAAGAAAATGTATCCCGACTCAAAATGTTATGGCAGTATGTGATTTTAATATGTGTTTCACCTTTGTCATGGCTGGATGGGAAGGATCGGCACATGACGCTAGAATATTTCTTGATGCAATTTGAGATCCAAAATACAAATTTCTGCACCCGCCAAATGGTTAGATATTTTATTTATATGTGATTTTTTAAATAATAAAGTATAATTTTTTAATTGATAATTTTTATAAAAAAAATTCTTGAATTAATTATTTGTTATATTATGACTTGTAGAAAAATATTATCTTGTTGATTCTGGATATCCTCAAATGAAAGGTTATCTTGGACCATATAGAGGTCAACGATATCATTTACCTGACTTTCTTAGAGGTAGACCGGTCTCCAATCATTCACATTCATCATTACGTAGTGTGATTGAACGAACTTTTGGTGTTTTGAAAAAAAATGGGTCATTTTAAGGGATATGCCAAGTTATAGTTTTGAAAAGCAAACGATGATCGGCGTTGCTACAATGACGATACACAATTTTATCTGAAAACATGTCGGTCGAAATGATGCAAATTTTATGGAATACGAAGATATTAACTGGGCATATGAGAATATTATTGATTCAAAAAATGCGCATGGTCAAGAAAGTGATGATGATGACGACGACGATGATGATGGTGATGATGACGGTGAATCAAACAATTCAAGTGGTTTTGAAATGGAATTAACAAGAGATGCTATAGCTTCTAGTTTAATGAATTCACTTTAAATTATAAATGCTATTGTAAAATTTTTAGTATTTATATTTGGTATATAAATATTATCCCTTTTTGAAACTTTAATCTAAATATATGTAATATTTTAATTTGTTAGGTTTATGTTTTCTATGTTACGTTAATATCTAATATGAGTTATATACTCAAATATATTTTAAAATAAAATATTACAAATGTGTTAAAAGCATTAATTAAAAATAAAAAATAAATTTTAAAATAATACAATTGTGTCAATATCTAATTACAAATATAGTTTATATATTCTAATTAAATTTAATAAATAATTAATATTAAACACTTAGAAATATTTAAAATTAATATTATATATTAAAAATACTAACAATAAATTATAATAAATTATTTTTTATATTTTTGCTAAAATATCATAATATTAACTAATTTGAACATTATTTAAATACATATTTGTTACTTTATAATATCATATCTAAAATGAACATTTTATTTCTCAAAAATATTTTTTGACAGCAATACCAAACACTTAAAATTTTCAAAAGCACTTCTCAAAAGCAGTTTTTCATAGCACTTTTCAAAAACATTGCCAAACTAGTTCTAAATTTTATTTCTCAAAATTATTTTTTGACAGCAATACCAAACACTTAAAATTTTCAAAAGCACTTCTCAAAAGCAGTTTTTCATAACACTTTTCAAAAACATTGCCAAACTAGCTCTAAATATTATCGGGTTGGATTTTATAGTGTTAATTTTTATTATATATGAACTCAATATTGTATTTGTTAAATTTTATTATTTATTTATTCTGAATTTTGGATATATATTTTTAAATATTTTAAATTATTTAAGAGTTTTACATTTATTACTCAACAAGAAAATTTAGTTTAGACTTTTATTTATATGTACCTGGCTAAGCTATATGAAGGCCTATTTATTATTCATTACATAAACAATTGTTTTCATTAATAAAATTTTTAACTCTAAAATTTAGTTTTTTTTGTACAAACGATTTTAAGAGTAGTTTTATTCTCGAGATAAACCTTCATTAAATGCATTACATCATCCAAAAAAAAAAACCAAACTTCAATTATAAATAACAAATGGCATTATAAAATCATTCATAATTACATTATAGATTTATATTTCGAATTTCAACATCCTCATGTTTAAAAGTTAAAAATCATCATCATCTTCGTGTACAGAGGGAGTTAAGAGTGGAGACATTTCGTTAGTGAAGTCAATGAACTTCCTCATGTCACGTTCTTCAAGCTATATAAACTTCAACTCAATTACATTAATTGATCTTCATGTTTTTGAGTTCTTTAACGTGCTTGACTGACTAATCTAGTCTTTTAAGTTGTAGCTGGCCAATTATCGTTATTATTATTATTTCGGACTAGGAACAGATCCCACTAGACTAAACTATTCAGGTATGTCACCATCATAGGAAGTTCTTCAAATTTAGAATCTTCCACATTCCAAGAGCACCACACCCCTCACATCATCAATGCAAGCAAGTCAAAGATTCAATGCTACTCATTTCATCCATTGGATCTTAGTACAAACTTTTCACATTGAGTAGACTATATCAAGTCATACTCTGGAGTTTCTTTGCTAACTACATCTATAATTCCTTCATAATATAGACTTAAAATCTCAAGTTCTTGGTCTTTCAGGAAATCAATGGAAGAAGATGATATCTATACAAACGATGGGACAGTGGATTACAAAGGAAATCCTGCTAATAAGAAGAAAACTGGAACCTGGAGAACCTGCCCGTTTATCATAGGTAATCACGGAACCTAGTAGTTGAAATCTGTGATTAAAGATATATCAAGATTGATGTTTAGTTTAAGCATTCTATCAACAGGAAATGAAGTCTGTGAAAGATTGGCATATTATGGGATGAGCACCAATCTGGTGCTTTACTTTAAGCACCAGCTAAATCAGCATAGCTCAGTGGCTGCTACTAATAACCAGAACTGGGGTGGAACATGCTACATTACACCAATAATTGGAGCATTTCTGGCTGATTCTTATCTAGGAAGATATTGGACAATTGCCTGTTTTTCAATCGTTTATATCATTGTAAGTTTTACTTACCTGGTGCTTGTTATTTAGTCCAGTATTACCAAGTTCTTCGAAAAATTTATCTATATCTTGGTTTTTGAGACAAGAAAAGTTTTACCTTTTGCACAGGGAATGACGCTTTTAGCTTTGTCTGCATCAGTTCGCGGCATAAGGCCGAGATGCTATGCAGAAGATAACTGCAATCCAACAGAGGTGCAAAGCGCGATGACCTTTCTAGCGCTCTACCTGATAGCACTAGGAACAGGTGGAATCAAGCCTTGTGTTTCATCATATGGAGCCGACCAGTTCGATGACACAGACGAAAAAGAGAAAAAACACAAGAGTTCATTCTTCAACTGGTTCTATCTTTCCATAAACATCGGTGCTCTTATTGCAGGCTCGGTGCTGGTTTGGGTACAAGATAATGTGAGCTGGGGATGGGGTTTAGGCATCCCAGCTATAGCCATGGCAATAGCTGTCTGCTTTTTCTTTTCAGGTACTCGTTTGTATCGGAACCAAGTGGCTGGAGGCAGCCCTGTCACACGCCTGTTTCAGGTATTGGTGGCATCCATCAGGAAATATAAAGTTGCAGTACCTGCAAATAAATCTATTTTACATGAGACAGCAGATAAAGAGTCCAATATCAAAGGAAGCCGCAAGATTGACCACACGAATGATCTCAGGTTAGTGCCTGGACTTTAATCTTAATTCTCTTTGTTGCATATTCAGACTGTTGCTTTAATTCCTTACCTTCGGGATATGGCTATAACTTTCAGTTTCTTCGACAAAGCGGCAGTGGAAATCGAAACTGACCAATTAAAGGGCTCAGTAAATCCGTGGAGACTTTGCACTGTTACACAGGTCGAGGAGCTGAAAGCAATAATTCGGTTGCTCCCCGTATGGGCCTCTGGGATAATTTTTTCTACCATTTGCAGTCAGATGGGCAGTTTATTTGTGTTGCAAGGTGAAAGAATGGATACTCATGTTGGTCACTCAAACTTCAAGATCCCTGCGGCATCACTTTCCATCTTCGACACTCTCAGTGTGACCTTTTGGGTGCCAATCTATGACAGAATCATTGTCCCAGTGACAAGAAAATTCACGGGTCACAAGAATGGCCTAACTCAGCTTCAGCGGATGGGAATTGGCCTCTTCATATCCATATTTGCCATGGTAGTTGCAGCGATTCTGGAGCACGAAAGACTGAAAATGATCAAAAGGCACAACTACTATGAGCTAAAAGAAATGCCAATGACAATCTTTTGGCAGGTTCCACAGTATTTCCTCATAGGGTGTGCAGAGGTTTTCACATGCATTGGACAGTTGGAGTTTTTCTACGAACAAGCACCCGACGCAATGAGGAGTTTCTGCTCTGCTCTATCACTCACCACCGTTGCCCTCGGTAGCTACTTGAGCTCTTTGCTTGTAACCATTGTCAGCAATGCGACTGCTAAGAATGGGAAACCTGGGTGGATACCGGATAACCTAAATTATGGTCATATCGATTACTTCTTCTGGATCCTGGCAGCGTTGGGTGTGTTTAATTTAGGCGTTTATGTCTGGTTTGCAAATTGGTACACGTACAAAAAGGCGGTCGGGACTCTTCGTTGATTGATTATACAAGTTGGCTTGTTGAAGCGTCTACTTAAGAAGAATTACAGAAAATTCCCCTTATTATGTAAACAGTCTCTTCACGTCAATGTTTCAAAATAATGTAAGATACAAAGAAACATGCTATGACAAAGCAAATTCTCACCTTCGTAATCTCCTTTCCATCCATGGCAATTTAGAGCCATATTTGAAGGTATATGAGTTCCTGTTTATGGGGCTTGCCATTTACCCTTCGGCTTTTCCAAATGGTATTATGTACAGTAACTATAATTCTTTAAGACCATAATGGCAACACAATTCTAGTTTCTCCCTCTATCTCATGTGCCAATCTGAATCCCCACAATATTCTAAACCATCACAAACAATAAGCCAATGATGAAAGGAAAAATAATGACAGAAGTTGTACAAACTTGAACATTATTTTTGCAGGACAGAATCTTTGTTAGGTAAAAGATCACATCAAGATACTTCCAACAAAGCTGTACTAAAACATCAGTGCCTAGAAAGGATTTTCTTACACAAACATGGAATGGAACTAAAGTTTGCTACTTTTTTTACCAAACAATGAATGACGACCTTCAGCAATTAACTCCCTTGTCGCTTTGTTTCTGACAAGAACAATTGTACCTGAATAACTTCCTCTTTGTCCTAAAACCTTTGAAGTAATCTCTAACTTGTCCTGCAAATGGCCTCTTAGTGGGTCAGATTCAGAACTGTATTTAGAGAACATATAATTTAACTCTCATACAGCAGGTAACCCTGTCTGAAAGAAGAAGAACCGAACCAATAACTATGGTCGTTCACTGCCAGCGAAGGATCATAATTTTGGACTAACTGAACTGATAGTCAAATATCAGTATTCAGAGGGATTGTAGAAAGATATGATATCAATCCATAAAACAAGAAAAAGTAACAGATTCAATTCATTGTAAGACGTGAATTAATAATTTTACACATTCTTACATTGAGCTTAGCAGTTCCGAGAAAGGAGATGGACATATCGACTGAAACATTCATAGGAAGACCTTCGACATGAACAACAGCCGCTCCAACCTCATCGACAAGATTTGCAACAGCACCTTTTGCTAAATTTCCACTTTTATCCTGTCAAAGTTTAATTCGATCGCCGAAAATAATAAAAGAAATTAACCCAAATAGGATATAATTATAATTGAATGGAATTTGAGATGGGGGTTTGGAATAGCTTACAGTGAGGCGAGGAGGGACTTTCAAGGTGCAGGAAACGAAGCCAGGCTGGACGGTGTCGACACGGATGCCACGCAAGGCGAAATCTTCGTAGAAGCTGCACTGGAAGCCGACTCGGGTAGGCTGAATATTGAGCCGCGAAACGCTCTCTGCTTCTTCTTTGTTTAGTTGGAGGAATTCCTTGGCTTTTTCCATATTCCACTTTCTTACCTCTCTTAGCATAGATTGTGAAGACTCAAAATTATGAGAGGCCTGACGGTTTAAACGGCAAAGTTTTTGCCACTTATCGGTAATTCAATCAGGTAAGCTTGAGGGTTGGACTAGTTCAACATTGGAGCTTGTAAACATAATAATAAATACATAATAATTTATATTAAATTTTGTTAATTTTATAATTCATTTGGATAATTTACGTTCTAACTCTTTAGCTTCAAATATTATTAGAAGAGATAATCCCAAACACTAGTATTAAAAGCATCTATGAATACAAAACTTGAATTGTAAAATAAACACAAAAATTCCTTAAAATTTAACTTTTCTCGTAAATCACTCTCCCCATGTAAGAAGATTTATAGAATATACCCCTATCATGCATGAAACAGTCTCTTCATGTCAATGTTTCAAAATAATGTAAGATACAACAAAAGAAAACATGCTATATCAAACAAACCGTCCATCGCAACCTAGAGGATCCAGATTTTCAGGCTCAAGTATTGGGTACCGTCCACCGTCACCCGAAAGCTTTTGGGTTTGGTCCCACAAGAAGCAGATTACTATAGTTAGCTACAGTCTCTCCATATAAACCATAATCGAGTTTTAGAGTTGCTCGATGTTGAATGGGGGTGTCCCAAGTATCTTTCACAAGTCTTTACATATAAATCACTGCAATTACCGTATGTCAACAAATTAAATTAAATTATATTAATCTCTATTATCCAAACTCTTTTTCTTTCTGAAATATCTGAGTCATGTGTACGAGGCAGAATAACTGAACTCGCGTTACTTACCATTAACCCTTTGATTTTTGCAATGGTATAAGTTATGTAATGTAACTATTGTTCTTTTAAGACCATAAGGGAAACACAATTTTAATTTCCCCCATAAACCTCCTCAATGTGTCAATCTGAATTCCCTCAATATTTTAAAATATCAAAAACAGTAAGCCAATGAGAAAGAACAATAATGGCACGGTTCTACAAACTCGAGCAAAAATGGGCCATACTAGAATCTTTATTAGGTCCAAAATCACACAATGTACATGCAAGAAAGCAGTTCAGTACATAGCAGTACTAGAAGACCAGTACCTTATAGGGATTTTCTTACACAAACTAGGAATGAAACTAGAGTTTGCTACCATGTTTATCAAACAATGAATGGCGACCTTCAGCTATTAACTCCCCTGTCACTTTGTTTCTGACAAGAACAATTGCACCTGAATAACTTCCTCTTCGTCCTAAAACCTTTGAAGTAATCTGTAATTCATCCTGCAAATCACCTCTCAGAGGTCAGATTCAGAGTCGTATTAGAAATACCTATAATTAAATTCTCTAACAGCCAGTAAGCATGTCTAAGGTCCTTCGCTGTCTGCAAAAGGATCATAACCTTGTACAAACTGAACTAATTATCCAATATCAGCATTCAGTGGGATTACAGGAACTGAGATATGGTATCAATCCAAGAAACAAGACAAAGTAACAAATCTATTGCATTGTAAGAAGTGATAAAGCATTAATGGAAATAATTGATACTAAATTCAAAGCAACTCTCTACAATAAAGGACAAAGATAATCGAACCTAAAGATTAGCTCAAATAATTCATGCATTAAAGTGAGACCAACACGTTGGAGATCGAATCTCTATCCCCAAGGTGGTTGCCTCTTTAAAAAGGAAAAAAGACAGATATTCTTACATTGAGTTTAGCAGTTCCGAGGAACGAGATGGACATATCGACTGAAACATTCATAGTAAGACCTTCGACATGAACAATAGCCCCTCCGACTTCATCGACAAGATTTGCAACAGCACCTGTTGCTAAGTTCCCACTTTTATCCTGCCAAAGTTTAATTTGATTGCCGAAAATAAAAATGAATCCAAATATAATATAATTCTAAATTTGTGGAATTTGGGATAGGGTTTGTGGATAGCTTACAGTGAGGCGAGGAGGGACTCTGAAAGTGCAGGAAACGAAGCCACGCTGGACCGAATCGACACGGATGCCACGCAAGGCGAAATCTTCGTAGAAGCTGCACTGGAAGCCGAGTCGATGAGGGTGGATAGTGAGTCGGGAAACGCTCTCTGCTTCTTCCTTGTTTAGTTGGAGGAATTCTTTGGCTTCTTCCATGTTCGATTTTCTTGGGTCCCTAGCTTAGATGCTCAATATCTGAAAACCGCAAGAGGTCAAACCGTTCAAACGGCAAAGAAAGTGTTTTTTTTTTGGGAACCAAGGACTAGTTCAATATTAGCACTAATTAAAATATATAAGTTTTAAGCATAAGCAATCTCAAATAATAATATTTATTATTATTAATTATCAAAAATAAATAAAATTTTTATATCAACTTTTGTAATTTTGTTTATGTTATAAAGTATAAACTTTTTAATATTCCTCCTAATAGTTTGGATTTATTGTTACTTAATAAATAAGATTATATTATGTATAGACACTTATGATATATTTATGAATCTAATTCCTTTTTCAACAATTCTTTTTAATTACATCATTAATGAATTAAGCTAACACGAGAATAAGTCCAAAGTACTTGTTAGAGATGTTTTCCCATAGACTTACTTGACAAGGAAAAACTTAACCTAATTTATCATGAAATTTTAAAAATATAATTTAATGAAATTAAGGATTTTTTTCCACTTAAGTGAAACTGATTTTAAGTTCAATGATCCAAAAGCAAACCTAATTTCATAAAAAATATATTTAATATGATGATTAGAAACTACCTTAAAACTAATTAATTAAAAATGTTTAATAGGATATCATTAGAAAAAAGTTATTTAATTAATATGTTTATGAAAAATTAATATTAAAAATAATTGGGACTGATAACATTAAAATATTAAAATATTGGTGTTTTGAATTTGAATATCATCAAGCCCATTCTTTTTTAATATTACATATTTAAAATAATAAAAAATCTAGATAATAATGTTTTTTATTTAATAAAAATAAAATTTTTTATAATTATTCAATTGAATTTGGACTCGATTAATAAAAAACTCTAACTCATTAAACTTTTTAAATGATATAGATTACCGTCTTTTCATTTAAAAAATTCAATTTTAACATTTAGTTTTAATTTTGTTGAAATTGGTAATCACAAATTAACAATCTCACCTTCATTTTAAGATTTCTTAACTCTATTACGAGCAACGTCGGTTTGGATTGTTAGGGCAAAGGTTAAGTTATGGCTGGTCGTTTGTGACCATTTTCTTTTCCACTGGGTGTGCCCTCTTTCACTAAGTCGGATGTGGCTTTGTTTCTCTCAACTTTGTGTTCGAGTCTTGTGGTATTGTATTACTCTTTCCTTAATGAAATTCTGTACAATGAGTAAACATAAATAACTCTTATTTTATAATAAAACTTCCCAAATAATATTTTAAAGCAAGAATTTTGGTTGTTTAAAGCGCATGAGAATGGAAAGGTAATGAAGTGCGTGGGAAGAGGTGAATTGCGAATTTTAAAAGGGACAAATAGAAGTGGTAATGTGGAAGCATCTTTGGGCAAACCAAAACCCAATGCAGTTTTTGGACTCTTCTCTCAAAGCATCCCAAGTTCCTACTTGTACAACAAAACGAATCTCCCAAATATGAAATGTTCCACCCTTTCAATTTTAATACAAAATATATTGGTCCTCAAATTACAGTGTTAAAATTACATTTTTAATTCCCAGGTTTAAATCTACCCAAGAAACAAATACCCAGTCGAGGTGACACGTATTGAAGCGTTAGGAGTTATTTCTTTTTTCAAAAACACGAAGATCGAATCTGATGGTTTCAAAAAACACAAAGAAGCGGTGAGAGAGGGTTTAGGATCCTCTGACTTGCTTGACTTTAGTATACATAGCATCTTTTTGGGGTTTAGATTATATCGAAGGTTAATTTTGAATTTGAATAAAAAATGATGCAATTAATATAGGTTAGAATCAAGGCCCATATTGATTTCTGATTTCTAAGACAGATGGTGATGGTAATGGTAATGCTAATGGTAATGGAAGGTATCAACATTAAAACCCAAAATATAAAGGGTTTAACCAGGGTTTTGCATTACTTCTTTAGGTTATTACGTTTTTAATTTCTCCTACGTTATCTTCGGTGTAGTTTAGAAATACGTTATAGCTCTTATTAGTTTCTCTGAACATGAGCTCATTGCTTCTCCTTAAGCCATGACTTCGCAACCCCAGCCTCAACAGCACCGCCGTCAGAGCCGTTGTCTCTCCACCTGTCACCGCCACCCGACTACCGCACCCATTACTGGGTTCTGTGCATCATGTCTTCGGGAACGTCTAGCAGGCATCCAGGACAACTGCCCCACTCCTTCAACCTCCCAGCTCCGCCGCTCCAAGTCATGCTCCGGTGGTCCTGCCCCATCCTCCGCCTCTGCCGCCTCCGAGCCCCGCCGTAAATCTTGCGACGTAAGGGCTCACAGTTCACTACATGACCTTTTCGCCATCGATGACAAAATAACAACCCTCAATCTCAATCACCCTCCTTCAAAAGTTGAAGCTGTTCAAGGTTTTGAAGAAGAAGAAGAAGAGGAAGGAGAATTGAAAACCATGAAAGAATTCATAGATCTCGAATGGGGCAGCAAAAAAGCTTCAGGGAGATCTTTATGGGAAGCTGCTTCAGTATTTAGCAAGAGATTGAGGCAATGGCGGAAAAAACAAAGCAAAAGGAAGGAGAAAAATGAGGCTTCGGTTCTTGAGAAGGCAAACAAAAAGGGGTTAAGAGAGACTCAGTCGGAGATCGGGGAATATGGGTTGTTTGGAAGAAGATCTTGTGATACTGATCCTAGATTATCAGTTGATGATGCGAGGTATTCCTTTGAAGAGCCAAGGGCTTCTTGGGACGGTTGTTTGATTGGGAAACAGAAGCCAAAAGCTAACGAGGAAGCAAATGTTGGGGAAGAGAGATTGAGTGCTGTAAAAGAGGAAGAAAAGATTAGCCCTGGTGAGTCAGCTCAAACGAGAGATTGTTATGCGGATTCATTGACTACAAGGAGGAAGAGTTTCGACCGGTCCAGTTCGAGTAGGAAGATTTCTATGGGGGAAGCGAATGCTGAAGTGTCTCCCGGGGCTGTTGGGTTGTTTCACGGGGCGAAGCTGTTGGTTACCGAGAAAGAATTAAGGGATTCCAATTGGTATTCGAATGTGGAATCTGGATCTAAGGGTGTTGAGTTTGTTGCTTCTGGGGTTGGTCAAAAAGGGTTTACTTTGAAGAAGGCAAAGGGGTGGAAAAACGTTTGGAGTATGTGGGGTTTGATACAGAGGCGAAAACAGAGTGAATTCGGAGATGAAGAGAAGACTGTCGGAGGATATGTAGGTGACGGGAGGCTGGCAGAGTCATTTCAGAAACTTACGAGGGTGGCCAATGGGGATGAAGATAGAGGTACTAGAGATGTGAGTGTAGGGACACTAGCGGAGTCATTGCAAAAATTAAGGGGGTTGGCTAATGGAGATGAAGGTAAAGTTGTAGGAGGGAATGTGGCTGATCATGGGACACTAGCCGAGTCCTTGAACAAGTTAAGAAAGGTTGCCAATGGAGGTTCATATGGGACTGTTGTGAGCCAGAAGCTTATGAAGAGCTATAGTGTTAGTGCTAGGAATTCAGTGGATGGATCATCTTTTTATGGAACAAGTATGCCCGAGTGTAACTCTAAAGGTGATGGTGAAAAGAGAAGGGATAATTCTATGTTGCAGCAGAATAGGAGTGTCAGGTATTCACCTAATAACCTCGATCATGGCTTACTGCGGTTCTACTTGACTCCATTGAGGAGTTATAGGAGAAGCAAATCTGGAAGAAGTAAGCTAAGAAACTCAAACTCTGTTAGTGGAACTGTACTGTAATGGACGCCTAGATTTGTTATAAGTAGGATATGATGTTGTAAAAACGTGTATGAATGTCTCTTTCTATAGATAAAGAAAACCCCCCACATGATATACTCATCTTTCTTGAGCTTAGCATTGCCATACATTTTCCAATAATGTAGCAATGGGGTAAAAAGGATGGAACAGTATCTTCATATTGTTAGTATAGTGATAATTGTTGCAGAAATGAAATCACTCTGTTCATATTCGTTTTCCCTTTTTACACTGATCTTTGTTCATGCAATTGGATAGTTTTGTTTATGGAACTCTTAACCAATTGAATGTAAGCTGAATGGGTGAAAGTTACTACGATTTGCTTGTCAACTTGGATCATTCAAGGCCTAGAAAGATAAGTGGAAGTCAATAGTTATTTGAAGGTAAATTAATTATTTTCACTATTCAATCAACATTTTGAGATCTTTTATTGGGCATGGATGTAACGTCTATTTATCTCCTTTTTACCTTTATTTGCCCCTACAGCCTGTTATATAATTTTTGTGCAACTTTGAAGACATTATTATTTTAGCAAAGGGGTAAATGGATATAATTTTCTGAAAATGGAAATGTAAAGCAACAAGACTAAAGATGGTTGTGACAAGTTCAACAGCGAACGAACTATCGCTCAGTAAGCTAAGGAAATCTGGAACATAGAGGAAGGCCGCGTGCCCTAGTTCCTCCTGTTCTAACTATTCAGGTTTTACATAATAATATGAAAGGAGAAAGGTAAAAAATGATTTCACATTTCAAAATTGTCTATTGCAGAACAAAAAGATAATGAGCCAATGGTTCTTGATTTCATTGCGCACGTGATAAACTAAAGCTCTGTTGCAATTATGTTTTAACTATATCTGGATATTATACCCAATCTTTGTGTATTGTTAGAGATGCTATTTTCTGTGTATTCGGTCTGTATCCAATACAGTTTGAAGTCGATCGTGACCGCAAGTTGTTCGTCTGAGCTCTGAAGCAATTTCTTGTTCTTTTTTCCATTTCCTTTGAACCTGAGTCAGAAGCGATCGATCTAGTGTCGTAACTTTCCTATCGTGTAAAGGAGATGATGGCCGGAGGATAGATAACAGTGGATGACAGAATCTTAACAGATGAAGTAACTTTTTTATTATAAATATATTATTAAATGTTCTACACCATAGGGCGTTTGTAGTCCAACGGTTAGGATAATTGCCTTCCAAGCAATAGACCCGGGTTCGACTCCCGGCAAACGCAACTCTGAAATTTTAACTTTCACTTTCACCGATTTTAAATTTTCTGTAACGATATTATTCTTAAATTTTTTAAAGTTAGAATTTTAAATAGGTGGAAAACTTTTTTTTTGTTCTTTCATTTCCGTACCGAAATGCCATTTTCTTTCTTTGCTTTTTCCCCCTGTTTTTACTTAAGCTCATGTTTTCCAACTTCATTCCAAACATTAAAAAGCGGACGCAAGTTAAGAAGAAGGCTCTAGACTTGAGGTCAACTTGTCAACTGGATCCGCACTTGTCTGAAACTAGTGATGTCGAAATAGACGATACCTTAACCAACACTACCTATTGCAATTTCGGCCCACAACAATATACCACAGGCGCCATCCTTTTTCATCCATTATTTACGAGTACCTCTGCCTTTAGACCCATTTTGTAGCTGTTTTTCTTTAAAAGAAAAAGAGATAGAAATTTCAACCCACCCATAGAGTTCCTAAAAACAAGGAAGAACAAGTTCATGAAAAGTTGGAGTAATTCACGAAGCCATAGGCTATTAATTGTCTATCAAAATATATGGGGTCAATAGGCTATTAATTTTCCAAGCATCTAGATTCTAATTTCCTAGCTCTCATGATTCAAAATTTCAATTTCAGGCTAATAAGCCAAGTGGAAAATGACTGCCAGTAGCTACCATCTTAAATCCTTTGTATCATGTGCCTAAAACTAGGTTTCATACATATATATACATTTGTATGATGATGATGACCACGACAACAAGCATCAAAGTTGTTTTGTATACATTATCTCTATAAAATATACATATAGGCAGCCACGTCTAGCTCGTGATCTTCCCACCCGACCAACCATCCATATCTTTACTCGCTCCTACGTCGATCGATAGATACATATATAGATATAGCATTTTGATGAAAGGTAGAATGTGTTTTTCTTTTGTCCTGTTTTCTGCTGACAGAGATTTGCTCAATCAATGTTGGGTCGATCGACAAGTTGATTTTAGAACGATAACGAACACCTATACAAACATTAGAAACAATAATTCTTCTTTGCCCCAAGAAAAAAAAACAACCTTCTTTCCAGACTCTACCTCTATTGTTAATTGTTATAGATAGACCAAATTTCACCTTGCAATGTTATAGCGGCCACACGCCAGCTCTTGAGTTGAGCCACACAGTTCGCCTAGTTCGGAATGGGTAGCAATATTTGATTATTTGATTTTAAATAAATTCATATCCAATAGTAACTCATATCTACTCTACTACTGGAGGAAAAATTAATTCTAATGTGATGTAAGTTATGGTCCTTGATTCACAAGTGACTTCCAAACACTTCGCCAATGTAATGAAGAATTAGCCAAAATAAGCCAAGCAATATAATAAAGATTGGCCAGCTAGCTTCTTTAGTACTAACGATCTAGATGCATGCACGTAAAAGATACATATAGTTATCAACTAGGCATAACCTAATTATATTGATTAGAAGAAAATGATAATGTATGGTCAAATCACGAGTAACTTTCAAATTGTATCGAAAACTCAAACTCATATCAGTAAATTACTGGTGAAGACTAAAATAGGAATGACTAAACTTATCAATGGATTGGAATTTATGCATAGTCTAATTGAGAATGGTAATTTCCCGTGGAAATTGTAAAGAAAGAAAAAAGCATGATAGACGACAGGTACTTAGGCTTTCTCTCCAAAGGAGAAAAATATCAAAGCCATGTTTCTAAAAATATCTTCTTTTCCTCTCGTTTTTTGCCCAATAAAATTGATTCGTATGGGTTAACTCTTAATCACTGTCTGAAAAAGTCGATTTCTTGTATTTATTGAAATGTGTTTTAATAAAAAGACTTTCATAGTTTCACCCATATTTTGTTTTTTATTATTTATAATTCTAATTATAGTTTAATAATTTTAATGTCATTATGATTTCAATCTACTACTATGTGTTGGAGGTAGGGATAAAATTTATTAAGTTTTTAAAGAGAGAATGCATGTTCGTATATTATAAATGACATTGCTAAAAGAGATACCAAACCCAGACCCAGATTATAACAATAAAAATATTTTAAAAAAGAAAAGAAAAGAATATTACTTCTTTTAAACTTAACTATTCTTAATTAATAATTTATAATTGTGTTTTAAAAAGGTGTCAGTTTACAATTAATCCATTAGATAAATATTTATTGATGAATGGAGATTGATTATTTGATTTCATAAATGAAGGAAAGTCATAATTTTAAATTTTATTCAATTGATTTATTTAATAAATTATCCTGTTTGTGAGGGAAGCTTTATGTTGGCTGGGGCGGAAGGAGTTTAATGCTGTTATTATTGAATACGACAGCTTGCTGGTGATCAATGGTGTCAATGGCTCTGAGTTGGGTTTATTAATTTCTGGACACGAAGCAAACAAAGTGGCTCATCATCTTGCTCAAATTGCGCCTTCGTATTCTCGGTTTCAGGAGTGGAGCTCTCCCCCTACTGCTCTTATGTCGCTTTTCAATGCCAATCAGGCGATTATGGCTACTGCAAAGATTGGATGTAAATCTATCCACTTGAGGCTAATTCATCCATCTCTGTTATGTCATTTTTCGTTTTGTAATCTTATTAATGAAATGTCTCTTTACTAAAAAAAAATTTCAAAATTTTAACATCTACAATTTACTTTGTATTGTTAAAAGAAAAGAGAAGAAGAAAACGTGGGTTTAAAGTGATCTTCAATAATTCAGTGCAAAATATCTATATGCATTAAATTAAATACTGTCTCATTTAAAATAATAATGCTGTAAATGATTCCATCCCACAACACAAGAATTAAAGAAACAAACAGGGGGAAAGTAACAAATCCCAGTAAAGCATTCAAACATAAAATAATTTCTCCATAATTAATTAAAAGATTATAAAGTCTTCACATTACATCAATTAAGAAATTATGTTCCAAATTAAACTTTGATTAGGACGAGACTAGAAAAAATTACAAAACATGATACATGTGCTACATAGATGGATTCATATGAAGTTCAACATCTTTCTTTTTGTCTTCTATCTTTATTAATCATATAAGTTATTAATATTTAAAATACAAAAAAAATATTAATCAAATGTTTAAAATCCATAATTACATTTTTTTTTGTTTTGTTTTACATTGTAACGATTTAACCAAGTACTATTAGAAAAATTTTCATCCTTCGTACAAGCCTAAACATGTTTTGCGTTATTCATATTAATAGTGTCATAATAAATGATTGAACATATTGGTGTCTAAGTTGTTCAATTACACTACAACTATAACTTGTTTCAAAGTCTTTAAATACCCCAGCTTCTAAAAACAAAGTGCTTTCATGTATCCATTGAACTAGAGTCTCTTTCTGCCCTTCACTCTCCTCCTCCTATTTTTCAACATATCTTCTTTGCCATTACTGTAGCCTTTGACTTTACCAGTACTCTCACTGTGTATAACTGTGGGAAACAATGCTTCCAAGCAGCTTGCTTTGTTCCATGCGTCCCAACTTCTCAAGGTAATTACTTATATATTTTTTTCTTTTTGGTATGGAAATTGAAAGGTGTACAAGAGTTACAAGGAACCAATAGTTTGCTGGGGTTTTGCTCCAAGGAATAAGCTCATTTTAAAGGATGAATATTGAGAAATGGGAATCCTTGATCCCAAAGTAAACTATATTGGGTTGTATATTTAACAACTTTGGGAAGATGGATAGATAGGATTGTTTAGATGCCTAAACCAAACGCTACTAGACAAAGGGTCTGAGATAATAAGAGATGAAGAGCAGTCCCATTTCTTCTTCCTTTGGGGGACCTCTCCTTCAATTAGCCATTTAATTTTCTATACACAAATAGGCCAAACATTGAAAAAAAGAAACAAACATAATATACAAAACGCACTAATCACAAAAAATATCTACACCATACACGTGTTTCAAAGGGCATTTTGGTAAATACAAAACTAAACCAATCGCATGTGTGAAGCGAGTGCACAGTGAAAAGCTTTAACAATGGATTGAATGTTTTGTTGAGGTAGCAGGAAGAAGAAAGGGAACCGGGATAGCCTGGAAACTGAAGTCAAAGGCCTTGACTTTTGATACGCCGTTCCGTTTAACAAAGATCCGTTTCAGAATCAGTCGTCGTCAAGATTCTCTTTAAGATCTGATAATTCTCACCTTTCCAGGTCTGCCTCCTTTTTTTAACATTAAAAGGAACTTCCTTTTCTTGGTATTTGATTTTTGCTATCTTCAGCTGATGTGGTGTTACGTTTTATCCTGCGCATCCTCATTTAATAAGAAAGTTTGCAACTTTGCTTGAAAAGACTCCAAAGCTTTTCTCACTCACTGAGTTCGCTGTTCATCTCATTTTTGCTTGTTTCAGAAACGGGGCAGCGGTCAAGGCGAAGAAGAAAGGAGACATGGCGACCAAAGTATCGAACTTTTCGGATCTGATACAACGTGTTGCAGCTTCTTGTTTATTGCACCCGCTCGCCGCCGGTAGGCAAGAATCCGGCGAAGCTGACGCCCTGACTGACGATATTATTGAGGAGGACCCTGATGAAGAAGAATACTACGAGTATAACAATTCGAGTGAGGATGAAGAGAAAGAAAATGGGGTGAAGGGGGCGGAAAAGTCGAGGAGAATAGCGACAGTTTGGAACAATAACGGAGAGAAAACGAAGGAAATGGTGACGTTAATGGAGGAGGTTTTCGAGGCGGTGGCGGAAATGAAGAAGGCTTACGTAAGGTTACAAGAGGCGCATTGTCCGTGGGACCCGGAGAGGATGAGGGCGGCTGACGTTGCGGTGGTGGGTGAGCTGAGGAGGCTTGGGGTGTTGAGGGAAAGGTTTAGGAGAGGGACGCGCGGTGGTGGCGGTCGAGGGAAAGGACACGTGGCTATGCTGAAGGAAGTGGTGGCGCCATACGAGGCGGCGGTGGAGGACTTGAAGAGGGAAGTGAAGGTTAAGGAGGTGGAGATCGAGAACCTGAAAGAGAAGCTCAACACTGTCACTTGCCTTTCCAATGGCGGAAAGAAAGGACGGAGTCTTTCCAAGAGGAAAGTCAGCTGCAGTCAAGGTAATTCGCTTTGAAATTACCTTTTTAGACTAATAATTAGATAGCCGTTTTTCCTTCTATATTTGTATCTCTTTTGACGAAATTTAGGGTTATATTGGTAATTGTCGAAATTAGACAATATGCTAATAAAGTTGAAAATATTATAACCGGCCAATGGTATCATGCCACCTTGTCAAAGAGTAATGGTCAAACCAACTATTCCACTTTCATATTCAAATAACCTAGGAAGAAATTAGTTTTTCTGGCAAATTATTATGGGAATTTTAAGGTTATCAATGATTTATCTCAGAAAAATTTGACTATGCTCGTGTTGGGTTTATGGCCGTAATTTAGTTTAGAAGATAAATATCTACCAATATCTTGAGTTTAAGCTTTTTGCTTGTTCCTGGTGGCAGTACTTGGAGCAGCGCCAGTACCAACACCAGAGCTGTTCGAGGCTACAATGTGTCAGGTGAAGGAAGCATCAAAGTCCTTCACATCTCTCCTCCTTTCCCTCATGCGCGAGGCTCGCTGGGATATTGCTGCCGCTGTCCGATCTATTGAAGCTGCAACAGCTGCTCATGATACCACCGCTTATACCACCACGATAACTCCCTCTGTTATTGCAAATCACCATGCCAAGTACGCGCTCGAGTCGTATGTTTCACGCAAAATTTTTCAAGGATTCGACCACGAGACTTTCTACATGGATGGCAGCCTTTCTTCCTTACTTAATCCCGATCAGTACCATCGGGAGTGCTTCACTCAATACCGTGACATGAAAGCAATGGATCCGGTTGAACTTCTCGGAATCTTGCCTACCTGCAATTTTGGCAAGTTCTGCTCGAAAAAGTACCTTGCCATCGTTCATCCCAAGATGGAAGAATCCTTGTTCGGGGACTTGGAGCAGCGCAACCAAGTAATGGTCGGGAATCATCCAAGGAGTCAGTTTTATGGGGAGTTCTTGGGGCTGGCCAAGGCAATTTGGTTGCTTCATTTGCTTGCTTTCTCACTTGACCCTTCACCAAGCCAATTCGAAGCAAGTCGGGGAGCAGAGTTTCATCCACACTATATGGAAAGTGTCGGCAAGATATCTGGTGGGCGAGTACCTACAGGTCAGATTGTTGGATTCCCAGTTAGCCCTGGGTTCAAGCTAGGAAATGGTTCTGTTGTGAAGGCTAGGGTTTACCTGGTGGCTAGGACTTAAAGACTTCTTGTATCTGCCTTAATAGGTTTTAGGATTTACGGTAGGGGAATCGGATTTAGCTTGCTGTTGCTATTACCGGACATCACTCGGAGGAATTTCTGGGGATTGTTATTACACTGATCTGATGTTAGGATTATTTAGGTCCTTTTTTCAGCTGTATGTAACAAGAGTATTTGCTCTTTAAGAAATTGATTTAAACTCCACGGATCTTTGCCTTGGTTGTACGGTTTGTTTTATCAAATCCTTGCCAGTCATGAAACCTGTATATCCAGATGCAATAATATTTAAAACAGAATTTATTAAGAGTTTGTATGAACGGAGTGGCAGGGTAAAATCTTATGTTCTTCAGCAAAGAATGTGTCTGCAACAGATATATATATATATGTGCAAATTCATGTTTAACGGATGTGTTCCAAAATCCTTCTATTGTGTATGAAATTTATGGTTTCCATTGGCGCAAATCCAATCTTGGAATTTAAGATGAGAAAAAATTCCTTATTGGTGGCAAATGTTTATTCATTAAGTGGGGAAAATCTTATTTAAAAAGCAAAAAGATTATGCTTCGACTCTTGCAAAGAACAGACTAACAGTGTCAGCTGCCCAATTAATCCTCATCCTTACATACCGTTACTGTATAAGATAGATCTCGTTAACATACAGGATGAGATGGATTAAGTGTTGGTATCATCGAATTTAAAGTTCTTTCTTTGATCCTCAAGGAATGAAGTTCATAGTAATCTCTTGTTGATCTTCAGGTCATACTGGAATAGTTGATCAAAGTGTGGCTGATATATGAGATATGATTAAAAGATTTAAAAGAAAAATCACTTGAAAAAGGGGAAATTGCGATAAGATATGACGTAGCAAAAGTAAAGCCGAGGGAGGGTGTAGGGGATGTCGTGAAAAAGGAAGAATGCCATAAGCTAGCAGCCAAAGGGAAGCATAATGATTGAACAATCAGGGCAAAGCATTGTTTCCACCTTCAACCAAGTTCCCTTACACTAACAAACAAGCCCACATCAATTTCTTGATAGACATGTCCACTATCGATTATCGGCTTGCAACCTAAACTGTTTTTTTTTGGTGCGACTCATTTCGATAAAAACTACAAAATTCTTCTAACCCCTTCATCTACTCAGACAAATAGCTTAACTTTTAGGTAGTCTTAAAACCTTTCCTACCAATGTTGGTACTATTGCATAATTCCAAATACAATGCGGAAAAAGATACTTGTCTATATAGTGTTAATTTATGCTTATTACATTCTCTCCGTTTCGTTTAGGGCTAGTTCTTTATTACTTTTGAAAAGTGCTTTTGAGAAGTTCTTTTGAAAAGTTTAGTTTAAAATTTGAGTTTTTAGCATTGCTGTAACACCCCCAACTCGTATCCCTCGCCGGAACCGGGTTACGGAGCATTACCGGAAATTACAGTACAGATCAAACAGAGAGAAATCTCAAACATTTTATATCATCAAAACAAGTCATCAAATTATCATTTTAATCCAAATTATAAACTCTCAAAAATAGATTTTATAACTACATTTACAATCAAACCACAAAATAACTAATATTTAGACACTCTAGGTATATGCCGACACAAAGAAATAAACATCACCATATTTGAGTTCGGGATCGTTATTGGATGCTGAATCAGCGATCAAATTTAAGTACTTAACCTTAGCACGGAAACAAACCATACGCTGAGTATAAACTCAGTGGTATTTCTATAATCCGAATATTTAGAAATAAAACAATAAAATATGTATAATAAAATGTCAAGCACAATTGAACATTTAAAATCATACGATACTCAATTATCATCACTTGCTATATATAATAGCTTTCCACATTCAATTCATGAGTATATAACTCGTGTATTCCATGTATTTATAACATATTTCATATTTTGTTTTCAATTCACTATCGTTTTTCACATTCTATTTTCAATTCACTATCTCATATTCTTATTATTAGCCCAAAGTAGATTTTATAGAACACACCGGATATACGGAACAAATACAAAGGTGCATTATTATACACTAATGAATAGAGAGCACTAAAGTGCTATACAGAGAGCACAGATGTGCTAAACAGAGAGCACTAACGTGCTAAATATCAGAGAGCGTGCTAAAGTTCCTTAATGGCATGCCACAAATATCCTAATAGTTCTAAATTCCATCTACTCGGGCATTAAGGCTGAATTTTATACATATAAAAAAAATAATCCAATTATCATATTTGCACAATTTCACATTTACACACATATATATTCATAGTATATATATATTCCGATTCAATTCAACCAATATAATTTCATCACATATCAAGACAATCCATTTCAATTGTAAAACACAATAATTCTCACTTCAATCACTTATCATAACATTTAATTAAAATATAACAATTAACAATTAGATTAGGATTATAGAAATAAAAACCAGGAATTCTGAGCTATTCGATGTCGACTATATTTTCCCCTTTTTAGTCGAGAATTCCGGTACGACGCTAGCTACAAAATTAAAATAATTAAAAATAATCAATACAACACCATTCAATCTCACATTAAATATTTCAATTTTTACTCAATATTTTTCTAAATTCAAATTTAGTCCCTGAACCGAGACTAACTTTTATTCTTAAAACTAATTTCATATTTTCATTCCATTCCCACTTTAAACTAATTTAATTCTCTAATTTCACCATAAATCCTTAATTTCGAAATTCTCTCAATTTAGGCCCTATTAATTCAAAACTTATGTTTTATTTTACAAATCAACCATTTACCAACTTCTAACTTGAAATTCAATCAATTTAACCCCTAATTCATCAATTAATTCAACATAACTCACGTCTAAAAATCAGCTATCTTTCAAAATTTCAACAGAAATCATGACATATTTTGTTCTATAACTCCAAAAACTCAAAAATTACAAGAATAGGGACTAAATTAACTTACCAATTGAGCTTGGAACTTCAAAACCCAAAAATTCCCTTTTCTTTCTTTCCTTTCTCCTTCTCTGTTGCGTTTTTCAATTCTGTTTCTTTCCTTCTTTTCTATTTGTTTTTTTATATATAATAATATAATATTATAATAATATAATTAATATAATACTTATTTATTAAGTAAATAAATATAATATATATTAACTAAAATATCTCAGATATTTCTCAACTTTAGAAAAAAGGTATAATTTCCTATTTGGTCCTTTTAACTTTTCTTTAATCTTTAATTAAACTTTTATCTCTATTGCAATTTAATCCTTTTTCATAATTAACCTCAATTTAGACAAATTCACTTAATTAAAACTTAATTAACTACACAACTAACTTTATAAATATTTATGATAAATATTTACGAATCCAATTTACCGAAATGGAGTTTCGGGAGTATTTTTTTTCAATTTTATCCTTTTTAATCAATTAAACATTGAAACGTTAAAATTTCTTAACGAAACTTTAATACTACCCTAATAACACTCCGTAAATATTTATAAAAATATTTACGGCTCATTTTATAATATCGAGGTCTCGATACCTCGTTTTCGACCTAATTTACCTAATAATTTATTTTAAATCAAAAAATTCACTAATTCAAAAATATTTCTAAAATCACGCTTAACTTATAATTATTAATTAATAAAATTTTCTAAATTTTTCATAGAATTTAGTGATCTCAAATCACTGTTCTGACACTACTGAAAATTGGGCTGTTACAATTGCTGTCAAAAAGTGCTTTTGAGAAATAAAATATCTATTTTAGACATGTTATTATCAAGTAACAAATATGCATTTAAATAATATTTAAATTAGTTAATATTATTATATTTTAGTAAGAATATAAAAAAATTTGTTATAACTTGTTAATATTTTAATATATGAAATATAAATTTTAAATATTTTTAAGCAATAAATATTAATTATTTATAAAATTTAATTAGAATATATAAACTATATTTTAAATATTTAAATATAACCATTAAATATTTATAATTAGTATTTTAAAAATATTTTTAATTTTTAATTAATAATTTTAACACATTTGTAATTAAGCAAAAAAAAAGGAAAGTAGTATGTTATTGGAGAGGTGAAAAAGTAATTAAGCACCAAAAGTGCTTTTGGGAGAGGAAAAACTAAAATTTTTAACTTCTCTTTTTCAAAAGTGCTTGTTCTGCACAACTTTTATTCCAAAAGTGCTTTTGGAGTCAAAAGTATTTTTTTAAGCAATGAAGAACTAGCCCTTAGAATGTTATAGTTAAATTTTTCAAATTCTTTTTTCAATTTTTATCAATAATAAAATGTAAAGGTTGAAAAAAATATTCTATTACCGAAAATTAAAATGTAACAATTTTGTTAAGATGTAGAAAGTAGTGTTTATATAGTCATTTTTATTTAATTTATATTAATATAACTTCTCTATCTGAGTTTAGTTTTATGAGTTAATCAAACATCCGTTCATGGATTAATCATAAATCTAGTATATTAATCTTTTGACGATTGGATTGGGTTAAATTTTGCAATTAATCCATTTACTATGAGTAAATTATGTATTAGTTTTTATACTTTAATTTGATCTATTTTTGTTTTTATATTTTTTAAATTAATTATTTTCCATATTCTTTATTTTTTAAATTTCAAATTTTGTCTCCTAACCCGACTAGTACAACTTAAATCCCTTTGATTAAATTTTGCTATTAGTCTTGTGTTATGCTTAAAATCATAGATTTAATCTATGTTCTTCAATTTATCTATTCTTAATACCTTTTTAACATTCGTTAAATTCATTAACGAGCTCTTTTTTAATAATATGCATAAATAATAAGTTAAAATGACACTAAATATGTTTGTAGTATGAAATTTTGGAATTAACTTAATCAATTTAATAGTTAAGATTTTATCAAAACTAAAATTTTAAAATCCAAAAAATATATTTACTTAAAATAATCGAATTAAAATACAAAACTAAGGGTGTGTTTAATACACCATAGAAAATTTTCACTCCATATGACGACCAACCCTATTCTCTGACGAAAGTCTCATCTCTTCTGAGAGCTCCTTCATCCTTGAGGTTCTTAACACTTTTTCTTCTCTTTTAATTTGATTTTAAGTTTGATGTTTAATATAAGTGGAAGTCACTAATATTATCAACTTCCCATTTCTTAAATGCAGGGGCGAAGCAGAAAACTTTTTTAGGGGCTGAAATTAAATTATAATTTTTACGATAATAAATATGTAATTTCATCATTTTAATAATCTATTTTTTTATAATTTTTAAAGGATTAAATCATTTTCTTTTATCATTTTTAGGGGGCCAAAGTACAATTTTACTTTTACTAATTTAAAATAAAAAATGGAAAATTTTTTATTTTAGGAAGGGTCGGGCTCCCTACCAGTCCCCCTAGCTATACCCATGCTTATGTGATGATTTTTTTTTTTGTTGCATGAAGAAATACCGCGAAATCTTATAAATTGGAACTGTAAAACTTGAGACGAAACTTCTGAGTTTAATAACGAAAGCATTGAAAATTGATGAAAAATAAATGATGAAATATTTTGAGGATGAGATGCAATCAATTAGGATGACATACTATCCTCCATGTCCACAACCAGAGTTGGTGATGAGCTTTACTCCTCACTCTGGTTCTATTTTTCTCACCATTCTTCTCCAATTTAACAGTGTCGACGGCCTTCACATCCGCAAAGATGGTATTTGGTTCCTTGTTAGCATTCTCCCAAATACACTCTTCTTCAATGTTGGAAACATTCTAGAGGTTAAACAATTCTCTAAACTCATCCCTCTTGTTTTATACTACTATATATATATACAAGAATGAATCCAAGGAACCAAGAAAATTGTTAAGGGATTGATAATAAAAGATATAATATCACTAGTCATATGCAACATATAAAAAAACAAAAGCATATAGGAGGAAATAAATTATAGTTAATTTTTAATCAAGTTTAAATAAAAATTTTAATATTTATTTACAAATCTTTATTTTTTTTATTCAATGATGCATAAGAATTATTCATTCCCAGTGCATTAAATATCATCTTTCTATATATATTAGATTATTACTCAATTCAATTACTTTTTTTTCAAATTTAAATCAACTTGATTTTTCTTACAATTTTAATTGTAAACTATCATCTGAAATTAATGTATAAAATATTTAATACTCAAAGTAGCATCAAAGTTTAAATAAGCTAAACTAGCAGGCTAGTTAAGAAAGTTCTTTTGTTATTTGAATTGGTTCTAGTACAATCTTTGACAATGAAAATATATGTTACATATATTTAATATTATACTATATTATAAATAATATAGTATATGTTTTCAATTTACAAATATTATAATTATGATGGTTGTTATATATATAAAATTATATCTTTGCTCGCTATAGTTATACTATTTATAGATTGATGTATTTATCTTTGTCGTATTTTTAGTTGATTTCGTGGAACCTCTGCTAAAATGCGCCGGAAATGATGACACCATCAGTATCAAGGTTGATGACGGTAGCGATACAGTTACTTTCATATTCGAGAGCCCAAGTGAGTTTTTTCCGTTTTCCTGGGGTATTTTGTTAGCTGAGTTGGGTTTTGGTTTTAGGGATTCTTTCCTGTACTTGAGATGATTGACAAGTTGTTTGTTTGCATGAAGATTATAAAATAGGCAGTGTTACTGCTAACTCTTCATCAAGATGAAGATTCTGCGTGTTTCTTTCCCAGTTAGAATGACATAAAAAAAGTTCAGTTTTCTTCGGTAAAAGATGCTTGCTAATTTTGTTGACAATATAAAGTTGAACTGACATTTTCTGTGTTTCTTTTAGGCATGGGATAATGGATTAAAGCAGAAGATAAGATACCAGATTTTGAGATGGCCGCTAATGGATATTGATAGCGAGCACCTTGGAATTCCCAGATGCAGAATTATCAAGCTATTGTTACGATTATTTCAGCCAAAATTGCAAGGATTTGTAAAGATCTTGCTAGCATCGGTGATACTGCTACTACTGAGATATATATATATATATATTTGCTTTATAAGATTTTATAGATAACATAATCTTTGGTCTTTATTTTCTTTCTTATGGTTGATCTTATTTACTTGTACCTTCGCAAATCTTAACTCTATTTGGTTTAGTTGCAGTTGTTATCCCTGTAACCAAAGAAGGTTCTCAGGCCAAACACCACTGTAGATAAAGTATGTCCTTTTTCCTGTATTGTTTGTACTTTCATTGAACATGGTTATTAATACTACGATACGCCCTGTTTCAAGTATGTTGGTTGGACCCTAGTGAGCCTTGGGTGTCGATATTATATGCATTGGAATATCCTTTCGAGATTATACTCTCGTACTCACGTTTAGATATTTGATATGTGACACACAAATACTTCAATAAGCAATTGGTCTAGGTTCAAAAAGTCTTGTAAGGTGCATCATGTCTAGGGTTCAAACTCTGTAAAATCTCTCTTTGAATTTTACCGAAAAGGTGAATGGTTGATATTGCGGCTTCTTTTTTTTTTTTTTTTTCTTATAGACGCTTGCAGCAAGGAGCTACAATTATAGAGATGAACGACATTTGCATTGAGGTATATGAATTCATTTACAAAGGCTACTCCATTGTTTACTATGCTGACAATCAGCTAGACTTCAGAACTGCCTGTCGTGATCTCAATACAAGATGGCTGAGATGGGTTAGATCAGGTTTTACTTGGCACCCAAGATTGAAGGTGATATGGATGATGAGACTTAGCCACAAGTCTTTAACTTGATCTTGGCTTAATCTCTAGAGAATCTGTTTTGATTTATGTGCCATTAATTTCCTCTGAGATAAGATAAACTAAGTGGATGATAGGTGATAATATTTCTTTCATGTGATAGGATTGCAATATCTTTATTATTTTTCTTTATTTCTTATATTATAAAGGCAACAGATTCATGTACTGTTCTTTCCACACAAAATACAATTTGAATACATTGAGCTAATGAGTTGAGGCAGCATTATAGGAACATTGTTGGATTCGACCGTGTTTGAACTTATAACCTAAAGGCAATTCAATACATAAATAGCATAAAAATAATTAAACTTTGAAGACGCTGTGCCATACCATGTATAAATAGCTTTGAGCTTTAATTTTCTCATGCCACTACAAAAGCACTTGATGAACCAGTGAAATGCCGAATTGATCCCATAAGCCCTTTTGAAGCACCGAAATGTCTTATTCTGTATACTCCCGGTGAGGAAGACGATGGGATTATCCATTCGATTGTTGCCTTACTCTGGGGGCTTAGCTTTGAAGGTCTTGACCATTTAAAGCGAAGGCAGAAATCATCGTCATCGTACATTGGGGTCCATGTATCCTTCCCTTGGAGCATCTCAACAAGGGCGAAAGTACCTTCTGTCAAGAGATCATTCCTGGGGCAAGATGACCAGAAAACAACGGTCACGGTGCTGCCTCTCTTGAAGGTTGAGTTAGCTGGAACATCGGAGCTGACATCCCCGAAGTTTTTACCAGCAGGGGTTGAGTCCATTATAACTGGAGTGAGTAAGCTTATTTGCTTCTGTAGAAGATCTGGAGGCGGCATCCCGGCTTCAACAGGTTGACCTTTGATAAGAGCAGTGGCAAGCTTCTGGAACTCCTGAATGTAGGCACTGAGTGTGTGTGGACCATAGAGTGTGGAGGCACCCTAAGAAACAAAATATCTTGTCAGAAAACTAGACAAATAATAATAGGTTACAAGTTCCAAATAAATGGACAAACACCATTCGAAACGTTTTCTTCATGCACATGTGCGCGGATATAGGTGTGCAAGTGTGATCAAATAGCCATAACAGAAAAAGTACAGGTGAATTTGATAGCAATTTACTAGCCGAGCAAGCTACTGCACAATTAATATTATGTTTTACTATTTCTAATTTTTGAAGACTTACTAAGCGAAAAGTCTAAAGCTCTTCATTCAAGCAAGGAAATTGAAAAGTGGTCTATTATGATCAATCAGCACACTGAGAGAGGTAATTTATATTCGAGTATAGTGCATCTGAGACTGACCTCGTATCTCTGCACTTGGTACTCTTCTAAGGTAGCAACATACTGCGAATACGTATTAGTCAAGCCAGCTATAACAACATGAGTGTTACTACCAAATTCCCCATTACCACTCCTTGTAAGCACTGTCTTCACAGCATTCCGGAGACGCCTCCCAGACATTGTTGTAAATTCTGATTGAAACAAAAAATAAAAATGGTAAGAATCAATCCAATTATTGCATTGAGTGAACAAAGAAATTTACTTCTAGAAGGTAAACCTTCACATTAAACGGAAGAAAAGAAACAAGAGAAGCTACTACCTCCTGGTACACTGAGAATGACAAACTGCCCTATCCGAAGGATCTGGATTGGAAGTACTGAAGGCTGCCAAGATAAAGAACAGGAAAATATTCCATCAGTCAACTTAGAGTAACAGAAAAGGAATCATATCGATAGTTCTTTCTGAATATTAAGACCAATTAGGCATAACAGAAGACTACATGCCATCAAAGGAATCCAAGGATTCAAATGATTGAAATACTTCATCAAGCATCTAAGTAAAGCTCATGTAACAGAATGAGTTGGACTTTATGAAGACTCCACCGGACTAGTATGGCCCCTATGATACCGTTGGAACTCACCGCCCAATCATATGGTTGCTTCATTTCACCAGTATCTAGCAAGATGGGCTTTGGATGCTGACAATCAACTTGTTTCTTATCTGGAGTTTTAAGTACGTCGCGGACAAGCCTCCAAAAAGGATTTCCCTGATATAAAATAGCGACAGCATTAATCACAAAAAGCAGGCATTGATATGGTACATAAAATGTACACACAAATGTGGACACATAATGAGTGCAGAGTCTTAAATCACCTGGTCATCTCCTTGCTGAAAATCAAAAGCTCCAGGTCCATCAGTTGTTCCCGCAGCAAATGCAAATCCCATTGCAGCGGGACAAGTTTTAACTACCTCAGAACCTCCTCCCACTTTAGTAAGTGTTACCTCAAGCTGGGAAAAGTCTATGTAAGTGTGACGATAATCAACCTCTCCTTTTAACTGTTCAGATGCTTTCTCAAACAAGTCCACGGCTTTTCTGAATTGCCTCTCTCCGATAATACGAGTACTTTCGAACTCATCAGGATAGCTGCCAAGTGAAGCGCACTTCACATTTTTAGTTTTCCTAGTCACTATATTTAGTACTTACAAAAGAAGTGCATAGCAGGGAGAGGTACAGTACCCTGGTCCTCGGCCATAGCACAGCTCATTCTTTCCACCGCAGGTACTATGATTGAAGTCACAAGGAAGATCGGTGTCGGTGCAAAATGCTCCGAGTACATTGGGACTAACATCACCACAATTTGTTTGGCAAAATGCAGATACAAATCCGGGCTTTTCAGCTTGTTTAAGAGCACCTCTGACGCGTCTGGCAACACTCATAGTTTGTGTTGCTGGGCTACCAGGAGATGAGCGGAAGGATGTAGCAAGCTCCAGTAACTTATTGTCTGCATGTAAAAGATATTAGAAAGAAATATTGCATATAGACCCAGCAAATCAAAGAGTTAGAGCTATTTATACTTAACATTAATGCCCAGGCATGAAATAGAAATCAGAAAACATACTATCATCATGGATGTTGGGGATGATGTTAGAGACTCTTCGAGGTAATCCGTCAGAGCCCGATTCATTAGTATCTGAACTTTTAATGCCATTTTTCTCAAACCAGTCTTCCATAAATCTAGCTGCTGCACCTTTGTTATCCCCGCTGATCAGTGAGTTTGTACGACTCATCGATGTTCCGTGAGTTGCGAACCAGTTGAAACTACCCACTGGACCCCACTGGTCATCTACGAACTTTAAAAGGGTCATTTCTTTATCAACGTCATATTTATGTTTTCTCCTTTCGGATGCAGGGTTATTGAGATAGGCACTGGGACTTCGGTTTACACTAGCATCTAGTAGTTCTCCTGTTGAAAATCCAGAATCTTTGAGAACAAATAACAAGAAGCAAGGAAGACTTTCCCTTCATATTATTTCGGAAAACACCTAAAAATAAGGAAAGAATGTAGGAAGTCAATATTTCCAGTTCCTTTACCCTTGTTCACAAAAATAGATCCGGGTCGAAGATTTTCATGAGCTTGTATGATACTTTTCTCGATGCCATCTACCAGGACATCAAATGACTGACGAACAAATCCTAAAGATGTTACAAGATACACTACATATTGGAGATAACCTCCTGGACCGGCATGGGTATGAATACCACTGATAGCAACATTCTGTTCAGTATATAACTCCCCATATCTGCACACATAAGAAGCAGTTTTATAAGGATAGACAAGTCAAAACATTGAAAAAAAAACTAGTCATATAACTAAAACTCATGTTGATACAGCAAAAAGAAAAATGGCATACAAGAATTCTAAATCTTAATTTCAATCAGTATAGAGAAAGTCAGCTTCTTTGATGCACAAATGGCTTGCTTCGAAGAGATAATCGCATAAACTTCAATCAGGATTTGGCCTTTATATGTCATAAACAAAACCAACATCTTCAAGCATAGCATTTAGTAATAATAATTAATTACCTTGCTTTCAATCTCTCAATCACTTTGATCGTCACTAATTGAGAAGCCATGCAAGCATCGAGGTTAACAAATACAACTCTTTTCCCCTGTGGCTCAGCCACAATGAATGAGCGAGCTCGCAGCCTCAAGTGAATCCCCGAGGCAATTTGTTCCGCGTTAGCATATCCCATCATGTTAACGTCGGCTGCAGGACCAGTAATGTCGTAGCTTCCAAGTCCGATCAAATAATCGGATTTGGAGACTACTGTTTTACTATATTGGAGCAAAAGCACCAGAGACATCCATAAGCAAATAGTTCTCGAAGGACTCCAAAAGTAACAGTGGATGGAAGCAAGTAACTCCATCATAAACAGATAAGTACACCAAGCAGCACTTAGTTCATGCCCCTGCATCGAAGCATTCCTCGTGGAGAAACAAGCATTAGTCCAAATTATAGATGGTAAAGGAATTCTTATATATTTAGCTTCAAAGAATCATTGTGAATTGCATTTGCCTGAAATTAGAATAGTCATAAGCATAAAACCTCATTAACCACACCGAAAACATGAGGAATGCTTAAATTATATACAAATAATTTGCATGACCCAAAAGACAGCTTAAGTCTACTATTATATAACCATAAAAAAAAATCTTAAGAGTGAAAACTTGTTCATCACTACTTCAGCTAGCTTAAATACAATTACCCATTAAAACCTTCCATAAACCACATTATAAATACTTTCGAAGAACACCCATTAAAAGAATGGAACTGAAGAATCAAGAATTTCTAAATGATCAAATAATACATTACGCAGAATTTTTAAAAAGAAAAAAGAAAAAAAAAACTATACCTATTTTTGTTGAGAGTAAAGATTGATCTCAGCTTAATACTTTGTATGTGTGTGAGAGAATGAGGGAGGCTACGATTCTTAAAGAGAAACAGAGTAAGGAAACTTAAATTAGTTGCTCTGAAAGGAAGACAGTGATGATGCTTTCGTACGTTCACATGATGTCTGTGCTTCCAAGTATGAAATTGGTTTAAAATGTAAGAATTTATAACTTCTTCTTTGTTTCATAATTTCTTTGATATTAAAACTTGGATTTCGGATTTTTTATATCCAAAACATCATGATATAGATTAATAAAGCTTAGTCAACTGTTCGGCACATGGGAATACCAGAGGCATCACCCAACAAAATAGCTAACATGTCTGCTTGTAGACGGCCATATATGTTTTTACTTTGATTTTGTGACTCAATTTTTACTATTTTCACTTTAATTATTCAAAAAATATATTTTTTAAATATAGATTGGGGTTAAAAAAAATTAAAGATTGAAGTAAATAAATGGTAGAAATTAAAAGAATAAATAAAAATTATTAGATTATACTTGTTTATCCCATTTCTAAAAAATTTAAATTTCTTTTAGTATTGAAATTTTAAATTTCAAAATATGAAAATAAATTAAATAAATTGTTAGAAATTTTTTGATCCGTCCGCATAATATTAAAATTAATTAATTTAATCTCCTTCTAAATTTTAAAATTTTATTTGATGTTTTCAAATTATTCTTAACGAAATCAACTCAATAACTCATATTAGATAATTGCCTACAAAACTTTTTCTTTAATTATATAATCTTGTATTTTACATGCTAAGTTAAAAGCAACGGAAAAAGTTTAATTAATTTCAATATGATAGTAAAAAATTGACTGACACTATTAAGAGATCCTTTTTTTAATAATTTGTTTAATTAATTGGTATGGTTTGAAATTTAAAATTTCAATATTAAAAAAAAATATATCTAGAACTTTAGGCAATGGGTAACCAGTGCAATTTGACAAATTTTTCAACGTATTCTACCAAAATTTTTTTCAGTTTAATTGTTTTTTTTTTACCTCAAACAATATTTAGAAAAAAATAATTTTTTGGGTGACTTAAAAATTGGGTGACAAAAATGAAATTGTAAATATAATGTAACATATATTGTTAATCGCGTTAAAAATTTAATGCTAAGATGACTAAAATGAAAACACCTTAAAAGTTCGGGGATGAAATTATAAAGATTTCAAGCGTCCTAAAAATAGAGTGATTAATTGGATATTTTACCCTAAAAATTGTTACAACACTACTTTTAAAAAAAGAATTGGTCTTAATTTATATGGAGCGGTAATTATAATTTTTACCAAACACCCATTTGATATAGGTTCAAACCATGTTACTTCGATCTCCTTCCTCATGTTAAATACAAAATATGTTTTTTCGTTACAAATTTTAAATAAATAAACAATCTTGAATGATAGATGAAAATGAAAATTTTGAAGTTTATTTACGTGAAAATTACTAACCCTTTAGGAAAGTTGTTTTGTTAGGGTATTTCTAATTTGTTGTTGATTTAAATTTCTTTGCTGGAATTTAGGAGAAATGAATTCCTTAGCGTAAATGGAACCTTTGTATTCACGATGTAAGAATGAATGGCTGAGGCTGAGAAAGAAATGAGAAATCATGGGTTTTGTGCATAAAACAAACACTAACTAACAATGCAACTAACAATGCAGAAGACGCTTATTCCAAGATAATTCCGTTTCAGACTTGAGACATTTAAGAAAATAAAGCAATGGGAAAACGTTAATTCTTAGGAAATGAATTCAAATGTTCCCATTTAGGCTCACTCATTAACCTTGACTTTATGTGCAAACATACAACAATCTCATCTGGGCTCCTTCCACACTTCTTTTTGGATTTGAACATCATCTATTCTACTCTGTTCTAAACAACAGCTGTAATGCGCATAAAACGGGATGTCTGTCATTCTCCTCTCCCCCTTGTGCAAATGCCACGATAGTATTTGTTCACTGAAATAGTCAACTAGGCCCGTTAGGCCTCAAGAAACCAACAATGCAAAGTGGGCTTTCATCCCAGCTCATAAATTTCCTGCTCCAAACTGATGGTCGCTAATTAATATACGGGAAATTCTTTAATGATATTCAAGCAATAAAGATTAACCTTTACATGGCTGGCGTCCAATCAACAATTGTATGACCACATTACTTTTTAACCAAAAATATCGATGTGGGATGAGATAAATGCATCATACTAACTCATTTACAATGATCGAACGTACCATGCTTCAGCCTTTAGTCGAATTAATTATTTGAACCAAGACCAGTAGATCTCAGATTGAAAATTAAATTCGTTATAAATGACAAAATGAAAAGGTTGGTTGTCTTTTCACTTCATCGTCGGCTATACTCAAAAGGATTATAAACTCGAAAAATTAACTTAAATAAAAAAATAAAACTCGTTTTTTACACAAGTGTCAAATATAATTTTTTTACTTAGGCCCAATTCAACTCATATTAGCTGTTTTGCTCTATTTTGTTATTATTTTGTTACCATTTCGCTATTGTTTAACTGTCATTTCGTTATCATATTGTTACTATTTTGTTTTTATTGCTTGTATATTGTATAACTTTTATTTTATTATTAATTTTGTTACTATTTTAAGGCGTTTATTTACTAAGTTGTAACTAACTTAGTGTTATTTAAATATAAATATTTTTTAAAAATATATTTTCAATTTGTTGGGAAATATTTATTTTAATGTTTTTAGTGATTTGATGTATTAAACTTTTTAAATTTGTTTTAAATATAAACAATAATCTAAAACAATTAATATGGGCGAACAGAGTCGAGCTTAAATTTACCGCTTTTAATCTGAGTAAGGCTTGGACAAAATTTTGAATCTATTTTTCAAGTCAAGTCAAACCCGAACCTAAATATTGTATCGACCCGATTAATGGTTAGGTCTAGTTTTCACATAAAGGCTGGTAGCCTCTTGCTTTACTTTCATGTTGAAATCTTTTGTAGTAATATAATCCACGACAACATTAAACAATCTTGTCCACCTCATTTTGCAGTATATTCGTAATCATCCAACTATTAGTACGTTTTTCTTTTTTGTTACTCAACTATGAAAAGTTCTATTTGTTACTCTCTTTTTTTCACGAGCTAACTAATTGATGAAAAGATAATATAATAGTATTTAAAATTGATATAATAGCAACATTAACCCTCACAATTTATGCATTATGTCAATTTAGTCATAACTCTAAAAAGTTGAAACCTCAATGTTTACACATGGTATAATTTGATCCATTTTCTTTCATTCATATTTTTATTTGTGACTCTTTCACCTAAAAGGCTAAAAAAAATAAATCTAATATATGTATAAACACTCAAAAATCCATAGCAATTTTTATTTTTTTTATTTACTAAAAGTCAACCTTCAATGTTACAAATAAAAATAAAACTACAAAAAAATTAGAGTATACAATCTATAAATGTTGAAAGTTTATTTTTTTGAAATAAAGACTAAAATGACACAATTAGTAAATGTTAAGGGTTATCTTTTTGAAATTAGGATTAAATTGACATAATATATAAATGTTAAAAATTAAAGATACTAAAATTATATTTTCGATGGTAATTTAACGACACAAAAATGGAAAAGAAAAATTCGAATGTGTAGTTGGGTCACAAAACAAATCGAATAACTGAATGACCTCACAATGAAACGACGCCGAATGTACAGTTTCACTACTTGTTACGGTGCAATCAGAACCATAGGATCGTCCCGTCTGCAATCAAGCTTCGAGCTCACATAAGACGCGTCTTGCCAGGCTGGACTTGTCCCAAGTTGGGCCCCACTCCTATTCGAATCAAACCCGAAACAAAAGGTCAACAAACTCAAAAGCGCAACATTCTCCTTATCTCTCCACAGTCGTTCTCCCTAATTTTCCTCCACCGCTATGCATCCGTCCAAACCACTCAATCTCTTTTTTATTTTAACGGTCATGATCCGTCTCTGCTTCGCCGATCTACCTTCTTTTCGGGAGGCACCGGCATTTCGAAACGGCAGAGAATGTCCACAAACAACATGGTCCTCCCTCGACAAAGAGATCCACAATCCCTCCATTATCCACATCGCTATGACATTAGACACTGCTTACCTCCGGGGCTCCGTCGCTGGAGTCTTCTCCGTTCTCCACCACGCCACTTGTCCGGAAAACATCGTGTTCCATTTTGTCACCACGCACCGACACGGAGCTAAACTCACGCGCGCCATTACCTCCACTTTCCCTTACCTCAACTTCCATCTCTACTACTTCAACACTAACCTCGTCAAAGGAAAGATCTCGTCTTCCATCCGACGCGCCTTGGATCAACCATTGAATTACGCGCGTATGTACCTAGCTGATCTGTTGCCAGCTGGGGTCCGGCGTATAATCTACTTTGACTCTGATCTTATCGTCGTTGATGACGTCATCAATCTATGGAGCATCAACTTGAGAAGCCACGTGTTGGGCGCTCCCGAGTACTGTCATGCCAACTTCACCAACTACTTCACTTCTAAATTCTGGTCCAACCCGGCTTTTTCGGCGTCGTTTAAAGGAAGACCAAGGAATCCGTGCTATTTCAACACTGGCGTTATGGTAATCGATTTATGGAAATGGAGAGAAGGTAAATACACGGAGAAATTAGAAAACTGGATGAGGATTCAGAAAAGGTATCGTATCTACGAGCTTGGTTCTTTGCCTCCATTTTTGTTAGTTTTCGCCGGAGATGTGGAGGGGATGGAGCACCGGTGGAACCAACATGGGCTCGGTGGTGACAACTTGGAAGGCTTATGCAGGGCTCTGCACCCCGGTCCGGTTAGCTTGTTGCATTGGAGCGGTAAAGGAAAGCCATGGCTGAGAATCGACTCTAAGAGACCCTGTCCGTTGGATTCCTTGTGGGCTCCTTACGATCTGTTCCGCCATCCGTCTTTGTTCTCCAATAGCTAAAATACGGTGGAGAGAGTTCATCGGATTTCGTAGGAGAATAAGGACACGTGTAAAAAAAGGAAAGCACCTTGCAACTTGCTTCGCCAGTGAAAATATGGAGTTACCGCGGGTATAAGTTGCCTGTTAACCGCGCTGGTTTTCATGTTTTCATTCTGTTTTGTTTGTTCATATAGGAAAGTGGGAAGTGGAAGTTTAAAGGTGTACTCCCTTTCTCTTTTGACTATAATTTTTGGATTAATTAAAGTTGTGTAGATTAAGACAATATCTACATAAGTAGATATGACCCCGTGAGGTGTGTCGGTTGTATTATTGTTTTCATTTTTGTGTTATTAAATTATTCCGATAATAGAAATTTTCCATCAGATAACCCTTTTTATCATTCATTGCACTCCGATCGAAATTAAATCTCATACCAGAAAAGATACACGTGTTTCTAAAGATTTAATTAAATAAATTATTACTTATTTTTAATTTGATTTAATTAAATAAATAATAAATTATATTACTACTCATTCAATTATGATTTTTTTTGCTAAATTATTTAGTTGGTTACTTAATTTTTAGGCCGTTTTCATTTTAGTTACCTATCCGTTAAATCTTTAACGACGTATATTATGTTTACACTTTCTTCTTGATCATCCAACTTCTAAGTCATTTTCATTTTAGCCACTAAAAAAATTACTTTTTTAGAGTAAAAAAATCATTTTTTAAGTATTGATTGGGGTGAAACTTAAGAATTAAAGTGAAAAAATGGTAAAAACTAAAATAATTTATTAAAAAATTATCAAATTGTATTTGTTTATCACTTTGTCAAAAGTTCTAAATATCTTTTTTTTCAATATTAAAATTTTAAATTTTAATACATCAAAAACAATTAAATAATTTGTTTAATATTTTTTATCTCTCGATAATGTTAGTCGATTTATTGCTCTATATTGAAATTAATTAAACTAATCTTTTAATTTTGGAAATTTTATTTTATGTTTCCAAATTGTTATTAATGAAATCAACTCATATTTAGTAATTGCGTATCAAACTTAATTTTTTTTGGTTATATAATTTCAAATCTTTTATGCTAAGTTAAATTTCTTTTGATTATATAATATTGGATCTTTCATGCTAAGATAATAACAAAGAAAAATGATGATAATTAATTAAATCAACTACTTGTTGCTTGCTAGGATAAAGAAGTGATAAAAAATTAATTAAATTGATTAATTTCTTTTAGTTCAAAGCAAACAAAAAATGGCATGAAGTGTAAGAGTCTCTTACCAAGTCCTCGCATACTGTGCAGTGGATACATCACAACAAGCCTAAAACAACACAAGAAAGAAAATTCAAGAAACTTCAGTAAAAGTTTTAAGAGGCTAATATGACCCCTCGAAACCACAACCACCAGGAATGATGCCATCAACAAGAATAAAGTGTTCATAACAGTGATCTCAACAAAGTAGTCAAAACCCTACCTGCAAACGAAAAGGAAGGCCAAAGACATTGGCGGCGGCCAGCAAACACACGACAGTTTGTTATTAGGTTCAAGAAAGCGTCAAAACGAGGATGGTGAGACAAGTGACTATATCCCTCAAAAGGGATTGCATAGCCAATGTCTATGCACCACTAATTTTATGCTCTTAAATTTAACGGGGTGGACTGGTGTTATGATAAGATGACCTTGAAAGATGCAGCAATCCGGATTGCTAACATCCATACACCACTAAGGGTGGCTTTCCAAGTAAGTTCTCTATCCACATCTATTTTCCTAAGTTAAATATGTTTAAACAAGAGATGCTCACATCAGATATATCATCTAAAGATATCCACCATACTTAATTATTTTTAATGTTAATGGGATATTGTGGGAGAGTCTGCATGAATTATGGTTAGAGACATCTTCAAAGGGGACAACATTGAGGCCTCATTCAATAAAACTCTACTACTCCGGATCCTAAAGACAGGTAATCTAGAGAAATTTCTCATTTTCAACCCATTAGTTTATGCTTGGTTCTTTCCAAGATCGTGACTATGACTGTGGCGAATTGCTTGAAGAGGATAATACCTAAACTTATCACCTCAAATCAAGTCAGTTTCATTGCAGAAGATCCCCAAGAGACAATATCTTAATAGCAGAGGAAGTTATCCACTCAATGAGAACTAAGAAGGGTGGAAAAAGTTGGATGTAGATAAGGCTTATGGTAGAGTTTGGTGAGATTTCTTGAAAGACTCACTTGAAGAAGCAAGCCTTCTTTTCAGCTGATTAAAGTCACCATGCACTGTATTTCAATGGCAGTCTAATTGTTGAGTTTAAATCTACTCATGGAATTAGGCAAGGTAATCCTTTAGGCCAGCACTAGTTAAGTGGGATAGCTGCTGCCAACCGAGTAATAATGGAAGACTAGTATTTAGTTAATGGAGGGAGAAGAACAAATCATTTTTGATTAAGTTGGGTCTTCAGCTACTAACAAAGAAGGATGCTTTTTGCGTACAAGTTTTGTGGACAAAATACAAACTTTAGAAGGGGTGCCCAAAGAGTATCTCACGAAATAATTGCTCTTTTGTTTGGATGGAGTTTATCATAGCATCAGTTGGTAAGTTGGCAATGGCAAAAACGTGAAATTTTGGACAGACACTTGGATGTCAGATCTGGGACATTTGTGGGAGAACCGTTTAAATCAAAATGGGATTGATATTGATGTGTGCGTGAAAGACATGGTGGATGAAGATGGAATGACATTGCTATGTCTTTAAGTCCCCCAGTTCTACTACGTATTGCAAACCATACGACCTCCCACTGAACAAGTTGGGAAGATGCATGTCTTTGTAAATGGTCAATTATCGGTCTCTGAAGCTTACAGTTTCTTAACTAAGGGTTGATGAGTCTCAAAGAACATGATCTGGTCATTGATATACACGTGAAGCAATTTTTATGGCTCCTTGTAAAACTGAGGTTGTTGTTTAATTATGAGAGGTGGTAAAGGGATCTAACCATGTATGCTTCTTGCTAAATGTGTGGTGCGACACAAGATACCATATTGCATTTAGTCTGTGATTGCTCAGCAGTTGCTCATCTCTGGAAGCAAATTGTTCCGCACATGGAGCAGGTTCCATTCTTTTCCTTGTCTTTGCTTGATTGGCTTATGGAAAATCTACGGAATACAAAGGCAATGTTCACTGTTAATGCTCATTGGATCACTCTTTTTGGCATAACTTGCTGCAGACTCTTGAAACACGGAAATTATTTCATTTCCCGAAACCATGATTGTTTCTCAGGAAAGGTGCTTAGGCAAAGTATTAACATGGCTCGACATATTGAAAATTGCTACATTACTGACAGTTCAAACCAAGCAGAGCTCATAAGCAAATTGGTTTGCCACCGACATGGTGGGTAAAAGGTAAACACAGATGGAGTGGTCAAAGCTAATCCGATACCATCGTTTGTAGGTTGGATCTTGAGGGATGATAATTGGAATCGGATTACAGTTTTTTGCCATAATGTTGGCTGGCGTATGCTCTATCACTCATGCGGAGCTATGGGTAAATTTTTATGGTCCTTCTATAGTTTACAATAAAGGCTACAAACAGGTATTGTTAGAAAGAATGGTTTCATGTTCATGTTTAACGGTGATGGTGTTGCCTTATTTCTCCTCTTACCTTCCTTTTTCTCTTCAATATTTCAACTCTTGGGACGAATTCGAATAGTCAGCAATCAGGTTGGGTGAAGGAGCCTAGACAGACCTGAAACAAGGCTTAAATTGGTTTGAACGGGCTGGATCTGCAACACGTTCTGGCCTATCTAGCCTACCAGCATCAATTAAGATAGGCTGGTTTCACCCATGATTGGCCGGATTCGACATGAAAGAGGGACATCAGGGCCAGGGGAGAGAGAAAAAAGGAATTTACTTAAAATTTTAATTATCAATACTCATGGTATTCACTGAATAGGTACCATATAACATGAGCAAGCTATGAGTTATATGATGTGAGTGGTCCCTTTCCATTACTCATGCTTACTCGTGTATCAGTATACCAGGTTATGCTACTTCATTCAAAAAGAGAATCAAAACCCATACTACATTTTGGTTAACATTTATATTTGGTCCGCATCCTAATTAAGTAGCAATGTTTGTCTTTATTCACTTCAGAATTTCAACTCTACTTTTTACTATAACTATTATGTATTAGGTTATTGTTCTTTTTACCATATTATATGTAATTCTTTGAAAGTTGTGTTTTTAAGTCCCTATGTTCATCCCATGTCATGTAATAACATTAAGGGGGTTAAGATATTCAGCGTGGGGTGAAACAGTTGGGGTGAAAGAATTGCGCATCTGAGGATAGTGTTAGTTACATAATTATGAGTTGATGGTTTGGTGGAATGAAGTAGCTGTTTTTGGGTGTCGTATCGATATATTTGATATTTATGATAAAAAAAAAAAGAAAAGAGGAAGGGAGATAGCTGATGCTTGAATCAGGCGGGGGGAGTTTCCTGGGAAGCTGTAATATTTATTTGCTTGGTTCAGTGGAGATCCGTGAAGCAAAAATATGAATCGCTTGAGATCTATTTGAATTACTTTGTACTGTAATTTTCTCATTTTTCTTTGGTGGGCCAGCCCACCTCTCTTTATGCTACCTATATTTTATTTCATATATAAACATTTCTTAACTGCAGCACCTATAATTATTACAAATTTTTATAATCGAATATTTCGATGCAGTCCCACCGCTATCTCAATCAACCATTCATCATTCAATTCATAATAGTACTAACGACGATGAGTTGCCCAAAAAAAAAAAAGATGATGAGTAGATGTGAGTTAATTTTAAAAACCATTTATTTTATTTTTATTACAAATTATATAATAAATATATTTATAAAAAATAAAAATTAATTTAAGACATCCAAAACTCTGGCATTGTAGGTTTAGATGCTTGTCTATATTTATATAATAAGATAAAAATAATTTCCTAATAGTTTTTATTATTAACAAATACATTAATAATTCTAGTTGATGTCATGGTTGTATCTTAATATTTCTTTATATGTACAACGATTGAAACTATTTTAAAATAAGTAAATGATTAATTTTTTTAGTGAAAATTATTTAATTTTTTTGACACAAAACATGTGAAAACAAAATTTTTCATTAAGTTAACCTCACCCTTCAATTATAGTTCAACTTAGTAAATTACCAAAAACATAATTTTTTATTTATAAAATAACAGATATTGTTTGTTAATAAAATAAAAATATTATTATTTTATATTTTTAGATAAATTTTGAAAAAAAAACACATAATAAAACTTTATCTTATAATATCATAAATTTAATATTTCAACTAACACTTTATTTTTAATTTTTTAAATATATTTGATGTAAAAAATTTTACTTATATTTTAATCCGTTGTTTAGTTTATTCTTTTTAATAGTTTTGATGTGATATTTAAAAAACCAGTGGATGTGATGTTACCGTCACGTGCAGTTCGCCAGCTGTTGTCCAACCTTAGACTAGACTCAACTAGCCGACAATCGTATACAGCTGTCTCTGCAATTTTGAAATTTTAATCCTAATTTTTTATTTTATCTTTAGGTTAAGTTAGCCGTTACCTCTTTTTGTTATATTCCAGCCGTTAACTGTTGTCAGCCACTGCCTCGTAACCATTGATTCAAATTTCAAAACAAAAAATTTAACCTAACCAACTAACCAATCAGGAAGGCAGGCTGTACAGTAAAAAGATAGTAATTGAAATTTTAAAAAAAATAGAAAAAAATAAAATAAATAAAAACCCTCATCAATCTCATCTCTGTGAGATATAAATAAAAACATCCCTAAGAATCCTTTCATTTCACCCTTTTCCGCCATATCTTCAGTGTCTCACTCTCTCCGTGCTTCACTCCCGCTTCTCCTTTCCCTCTTCAAAGAAAATGCGTGAGATCCTTCATATTCAAGGTGGCCAATGCGGCAACCAAATCGGAGCCAAGTTCTGGGAAGTTGTTTGTGCTGAGCATGGCATAGATGCAACTGGGCGTTACCAAGGAGACTTGGATCTTCAACTTGAGCGAATCAATGTCTACTACAATGAAGCCAGTTGTGGTAGATTCGTTCCTCGTGCTGTTCTCATGGATCTTGAACCTGGAACCATGGACAGCATCAGATCTGGCCCCGTCGGTCAGATTTTTAGACCAGATAACTTCGTTTTTGGTCAGTCTGGTGCTGGTAACAACTGGGCTAAGGGCCATTACACTGAAGGTGCTGAGTTAATCGACTCCGTACTTGATGTTGTTCGTAAAGAGGCTGAAAACTGCGATTGCCTTCAAGGTAAACAGATCTGAGCGATTTAACTTCTTCTTTTACGTTTTAACTGGTTTTGAAGTGAATAATTGTTTCTTCTTTCTGTTTATTCAGGGTTTCAGGTTTGTCATTCCCTGGGAGGAGGAACTGGATCTGGAATGGGAACACTGTTGATATCGAAGATAAGGGAGGAATACCCAGATAGGATGATGCTGACTTTCTCAGTCTTCCCATCTCCTAAGGTCTCTGATACAGTTGTGGAGCCTTACAATGCCACTTTGTCTGTTCACCAATTGGTTGAAAATGCTGATGAGTGTATGGTTCTGGACAATGAGGCCTTGTATGACATCTGTTTCCGCACACTTAAGCTAACCACTCCCAGCTGTAAGCCTTACCCTGATCTATGCTTTTTGTTTTGCCAAGATTATCGCTTAGAGTTTGATGTACTAGATCTATGTTAGTAATATGGCAACTAACCCTCCCCTTTTTTATTTAATGTAATTTGGGAGTATCTTTGTGAAACATCTTGGCTCAGATTTTGCATATGATTATTCTGTGCTATATCAACTTGTTTTTTTATGCTAAAATCAATTTAGTTTAGATCTAAGATCATTTTGGGGATTTCCGAATGTCTCACGTATCTTTGTTATTTTCGTTTTGATCTTTTCACAGTTGGTGATTTGAACCATTTGATATCTGCAACAATGTCTGGAGTTACATGCTGCTTGCGATTCCCTGGTCAGCTCAACTCCGATCTCAGGAAACTTGCCGTGAATCTCATCCCCTTTCCTCGTCTTCACTTTTTCATGGTGGGTTTTGCTCCACTCACTTCTAGGGGGTCTCAACAGTACCGAGCTCTAACAGTACCTGAGCTCACCCAGCAAATGTGGGACGCAAAGAACATGATGTGTGCTGCTGATCCTCGTCACGGTCGATACTTGACTGCATCTGCTATGTTCCGTGGTAAAATGAGCACCAAGGAAGTGGATGAGCAGATGTTGAATGTCCAGAACAAGAACTCCTCATACTTTGTTGAGTGGATCCCGAACAATGTGAAATCGACTGTTTGTGACATCCCACCCACTGGGCTGAAGATGGCATCAACATTTATTGGCAATTCAACATCCATACAGGAGATGTTCAGGCGTGTGAGTGAGCAGTTCACAGCTATGTTTAAGAGGAAGGCCTTCTTGCATTGGTACACAGGGGAAGGCATGGATGAGATGGAGTTCACTGAAGCTGAGAGCAACATGAATGATCTGGTCTCAGAGTATCAGCAGTACCAAGATGCAACAGCTGATGATGAAGAGTACGAAGAAGAAGAAGAGGAACCCGAATATGAGGACTAAGGAGAAGGAAAGTTATTGCCATTTTGGCAATTCAAAATCTCAACTCCCAGTTGCTGGTGCTTTTTTTTCCTGTTTTGGATGTGAAAGAATTAGTCATTTACTTTTGCTGTAACTGCTGTTGCATTTCTGGATATTTGCAGACTTGTATTTTTCTTTCTTTGAAGTTTCTTTCTAAATATTGTCTTGAGTTTTATGAAAGCAAATGAACTGAATGATGAAATATTATAGGCAAATCTAGTGTGCAATTCTGGTAAAGCACTAAATGTTTATGAAATCTGGAGTTCGCTTTTTGATAGCTTTAAACAAGCATTACAAATCTCGGATACAAGTTGTTTAATGAAGAAACCCTCGAAATCTGTATGTCGATCGTTTAAACAATCATTTTCTTGGATGCAACTTGTTTAATGAAGGAGCATAAGAAAGCATTGTTGGGCGAAGCTATTACGCTGTCATCAATGGCGTCATTGTTTTTTGGAATTTGACTAGACTCTAAGTCAGAACTTGGACCGCCTATCAGCAAACTTAGCTCATTTATTTCGAGTGGTTGTAACTTTTCTTTTCGGTTCACTCCTAGAATCGGTAATATGGATTTGATTAGGTGGCTAATCATCCAACACAAACAGCTTGTAAGAAATTTAAGCACAAAAGACCGGATTTTTTTATCCATACAAACAGCAAGATAAATAACAGTAAAGAGAAAAGTATGGTAGACTAGAGGTGCTCATGGCTTAATCGGGTTCAACAAAATTTTAAACTCATTCTAAAATTGTCCTAGCTCAATCCAGAAAAAAATATTAAAATTCAGACTCGGCTTGAACCATATTATTTTTTATATATCCGTTTAAAAAATTAGGTATTATTTTTTTATCAAATTTCATTTTTTAAACCTATATTTTTATTTAAACTTTTTCACTTTTCGGGTGAACTTTTGGACCGGGCCAGGGTACCCAACCAAGAGCAGGTATATACACGACCGAATATAATGTAAATTAAAAGGATAATTGTTCTGTTATTTTTAACTTGATGCCAAATGTTACTTTTAACATCGTTCTCATATTTATTTGTGAAGTTATTTTGTTTTTCTAAATTAAAAGAATAATTTATTCTAGGGAGAAAATATTTTTGTCACTAAATAAAACGAAATTATAAATTTACCCCTAACTTAAATTAAGCAATGACGTGGCGTTTTATTATTCAGTTTTAACTCGAAATTATATTCATAGCTACACCTTAGACTTACCTCTAAAACCCTAATTTGAGATCCAATTTAACGGACCTAGTGAATCCCGAACCGGTTTCCTTTTCCCATTTCTCGTTTTCGGCGGATCTTTAAACCCTAACAAGAATCAGGCTTCTCTTCAATCAGAGGAAAATCATACAAGTCAGATTCTATAAAACCCATTTTCCTAGCATGGTTAAATGTTTACCCCTCATTTTTATTGTTAGGTTTTGATCGATCTTGTTTGGTGCTCAGGGTTCTAATGGCTGCCAACACCACCCCAGCTGGAATAGACAAAGAGCAGGTTAACTATTTTTGTACTGTTTTTTTCCGTTTAGTTCATGAGTATTAGCTTTGGGTTTAACTCTCTGATTTGCATTGAAAGAAAAACCTGATCTTTTCTACTCGTTAATTTGGCCTTCTGTTTTGCTGCATTTGGACTCCTTAAGTAACTCTGGATCTCTAGTCTCGATGGATGAAGGCGTTTCACTGTTTCTATTAACTAATTGGAAATAGTTTTTGGGACTTATGTCGTTTTGGGTTTTGATTAAAGATTGTAATTTAATTTAGTTTTTTATTTTTTATTTGTCATCATTATTGCAATGTATGTGGGTGGTTTGAAGGTCATGTTTGAATCGCTTGGCAGGCCTTCGGCATGGCGGAAACGGAGATGGAATATAGGGTAGAACTCTTCAACAGGTAAAGAGAGAATTCCCAATTGTTAATGAATATGTTTAATAGTACATCTATAAGTTAAAACAAGATATGTCAAGATTTGCTGCCAGAAACAAACGTAAATTATGTTTCATCTGGGAAACTCCTTGAATGATTAATATATCTTCCAATAAATGAAGATTTGAGAGCTGAGAATTTGAAAAAGGACCCTTGTGGCCCGATAGGCTTTGTTATGGATAGTGTGACAAATCTTCTCCACTGCTTTCAAGTTTTGAATGCCAATACTCAAGTTTCTGAGTGCAACTTGTTTTATGATTTTTATTCAGGCTTGGACAAACATGTTTCAACAAGTGTGTTGACAAAAGGTACTAAAATCCCCAATGCAGCCTTTCTCATTTTTGTTTGTCAAACTATCCAAGAGATGTACACATGTTAAATATAGTTGCTTTTTTCATTGAGGATGGCGTCAACGATAATCTCTTTCTGCTTTAGGTACAAGGAGTCTGAGCTAAACATGGGTGAAAATAGTTGCATTGATCGCTGTGTTTCAAAGTATTGGCAGGTATATGTTATTGAACTTATAACCATGTCCACCAACTATATATAATTGCATGTTCTTGTTCTATTCATAATTACCACAATATGTATTATACAAGCTGTGTACTGCATTTAATTGTGCCACTGGTTTGAGTCAAACATTTGCCTAATATACTCGGCAAAAAGTGCTTTTAATCGTTCCACTGTCGAGTCTTGATTCTGATAGTGATGAGCGGTTTCTTTTAGATGTGCTCTGTTTTGTATCATATTTTCTTAGATGATGGCTGAAATTTGATTCTTCTACATACAACTTTTGTGATATTTTGTAGGTGAATAGCATGATTGGGCAGATGCTGAGTGCTGGAGGTAGGCCTCCAATGTAAGATGCTGCCATCCTCCATTCTCAATTCTGATTTACATGTAAAAGCCATGGCTTTGTCTTGCTGGTTGCCAGAGAATGTGGAGACTGAAATTAAGCTTACAACATGTCTTTAATGTGTTATGAAATCACATTTTGTTCTGATAATTGTAGCAGTTTTGTATTACTTACTACTATACAATAAGGATTTTGGTGTTGAAGAGCTTCTTGGTTACTGGTTAAATTTTTTAAAGAGGAATTGCCATTTGAATTCATCTTATATGGATTGAAGCTGCTGATAGAAAATATGCACATATTTTTAGCTACTAACTAGTTATGTGTGTATACATATAACCAATTACTTAATGAAATAGGTCAAATTTTGCTATTAGTCTTTGTATTATACGTAAATTGTAGATTGTCTTTATTTTAATTTGGTCAATTTTAGCATATAAATTGGTAACTTTTAGTTATCTATTTTTCAAAAATTAAAAATTCAAGACCCAAATTGTAGCAATTAAAACTGTTTTAAGTTTTGTATTTGGCTTGCTCAGCGTAAAGTTCACAATTTAATCTACATTTTTTAATTTGATCATTCTTAACTATATAATTTTTTTTTATTTTAAAGTTTCAATCATTATATAAACAATAACTTTTAAATTAATTAGCTTTTTTTCTTTTGTAAATAATACATTAAAAAGGCAAACTAACATGTTATTAGACATGATATATTTGTTTCATTATTAATAAAATTTCAAACTTGTTAAAATTTTAAATTTTGAAAAATATAAAAATTAAAAATTGAGCCACAATGTATGCATAGTATAGAGGCTAAAGCAAAATAAAACGTATAAAATTTAGATAAAAAAATAAAATAATGACATGATATGAGCACAAAATACGAGTATTGGGAAGTTTACATATGAAGGATTAAATTGATCTTTCAAACATTTCATGAAGCTCCTATTGTGTTCAAAATTATTATGTGGAATTGAATTATACCTAACTGGTGAAGTTCATGTATCACTAAACTTCCCAGCTAATGAAAATGGTCTTCAATTAATGTTTAATGAAATAATTAGAGAGAGAGGTGAGGCACATTTCCTTGAAGTCAAACTCAAAAAGAGAAAAATGAAACATTCGTTGTGGTTATCGTCTTAAAATAAAGTGTTGGGAATGCGTGAAATAAAAGACAACAAAACAAAACACCAAAACCAGACTATGAACGTTACAATCACTGTGGTGCTGAGATCACATTAACAATAGACCGAAGGGGTGGGGGGAAATATGACAGGAAGATACAAGATGAGCTATTTAGAAGTTAAAAAGGCAAAAAAAAAAAAAAAAAAAGGTATGAGCTTTCAGTTTCTATGTTTTTTGGCTTCCAAGTTCGTACCATCTTTCAGGGTTTCCTGTGCATCGTTGTCCATCCCAAGGCTAAACAGGGCGGCAGCTTGGAGATAAAATGCTGTCGGCCACTCTGGAGATATTACCTGTGCTTGCATAGCATCTCCAAGTGCTTCTTGTGCCATGTTGTTCATCAAGTAGCATAAGCAGCGTCTAGCAAACACGGTTGGTGATATCATCGTGCCCCCATCAATGACCTATACACAAAAGGCAAATTAAATTAAACCACCATTAAGCTTATTATGGGTTGAAATCTTATCTTGAGGTACCGAGGAATTTGACTGGGCATTGCCAAAACAAAAGGCTTACATGAGTGTAGCATTCAATGGCTGTTCCAAAATCTTTTGCTCGGAAAGCAGTATCTCCACGTTTTTTGGAATTCAGAGTCTCCTGTATTTGATCTGTCCACATTTGGAAAGAAAGCTAGAAGCAGCAAAATTCAACACCAGTTAGCATAAAGAATTTCAAAAGATGATCCACGTCACAAGTTTTGCTGAGATGATGTTGACAGTGGTAGGGAAGTAATCAAAGCATTTCTGTTCTTATAGCAGGGTTTGAACAATGAAGATGTACTAGGAACATGATTTTCATATGGTTGATGTCTAATTAACTTGCTAGTATTTCTTGAAAATGCACCTATCAGCTAGCTTTTGTTCTAGACCACCAAAGCAACGTTAAGGCCTTCTTTTGAATCTATACATGTAATTTTTTTTTTCATTTTAAGATTTGGATCAATATAAAATGTAAAGATTGCTGACCTCATTTGCAATCCCCTCATCATCTTTGTATCCAATCTTCTCTAATATTTCATGTATTGCAGTAAGATCCATTCTTGAGCAGGCTTCTCCCAAAGGTGTTAGTACCATTGTTTGCTTTGAAGATGCCATTCCATGTGGAATGCCCATCAAAACATGTGATGGTACCTGTTAAATAAGGGGAAGTAAAAAAGGAAACAATTCAGCGCTCAATGTTTCAGGAAATTAAATAAAAATTTCAAGCTATTAGTAAGTTCCATACAAAATTACAATGTTCTGATCAGTCGCAGAAATTCAATTCTTGGCAAAATCTAGAAGAGATAACTAACAACGTACTAATATTTTTTGTATAGACTTTCTAAAATAACAGTTGAAGATAAGAAAATAGACACTATAGTGGAGAAAAATGCGAGTATACCTCAGTTTCTTTCTGAAGTGGGGTAAGAGCAGTTACAAGAGACTTCACATTTGGCCTCTCACGAGGTTCATACTGCAAACAGCGTGAAGCTAACCGCACTAACTCAGTTCCATCATCATTTGAAAATTGACCCTCCAGGCATGAGTCCATCAGCATCAAAAAGTTTTTTCCCCGTATTAGGTCCAGTGCCTGCAACATGATAACAATCCAACATTAAGCATTTAAATTATCTCCTAAGGCATGCTATGATGCAGTTTAGATACCTACAATTTGAATAATTTACTAAATTTCAGTGAGAAAATATCTCAAACAAGAGAAGAAAAGAGAACTCACATGGCTTGGTGGTATATGCTTGCCACTGAGAAGATCAAGCAAAAGGGTGCCAAAACTGTAAACCACACTCTCCGGGATAACCCTTCCTGCCATGTTAAGGTGTCTATATTAGCTCGGCCAAAGAGACATCAATATATGTATATATACTTCATACTATAGAAAGAGTGTTGCATTGCAATCTGTATGAGAGTTCCGTAGACTTTATGTATTAGCATGGTACTTTACCTGTCCTTAGGTATTCTGGAGGGGTGAAAGCCAAGTTTGTACTATAACTTTTTCCATCTCTGCTGTTCTTCATAAGGCCAAAGCTAGAGAGTCTGGGATTACCATCCTATCAAGAAGTAACCCATCGCTTTAAGCAATAAAACATGAATCTAAAAGCCAATGTATGCAGTATGATACTAGGTTCAAATATGGATGGTCTAAAGATTAAGATATTACCTGATCAAACAAGATTCTATAAGCATTAAGGTCATGGTATAACGCTCTCCCTCTATTACTGCAATATTCAAGTGCCTGTGCTAGATATAGTGCCACTCTCAGCCTCATCGGCCATTTCATATGCTGATTTTCCCCTATACCATTTCAACAGAATACAGAACATATAGCATAATTAGTAAGATTTCAATTACCCGCGTATTTAATCTATATATTGAAGGAAATGAAGATTCTATAAGACTGATGCTGGTTTGATAGACTATAATAAAATCAAACCATAGATTATAGATTATATGTACATATAAACTATAGTGTGAAATACGAATAGGGGAAGAAAGCTAAAGGCAAGAGTGAAAATTACAGTGGAAAAGATGCTTAGAGAGAGTCTCATTAGGCATAAACTCAGCTACTAACAATCTCTCATCTCCTTCACAGCAACAACCAATCAAATTGGCCAACCGATCGCTTCTTAACTGCCCAACTGCTCTCGCTTCTTCCTAAACCCCCCCCCCCAAAAAAAATGAGAAAAGAAAAACTCAATAATCTCAAATCAACCAAAAATAAAAATAAATTGCAGTGAAGGACAAGTCAATGTATATATATACGAGGAACTGTCGAGGATCAGGCCAAGCCGATCTGTTGAAGCGTTTAACAGCAATCAAGCGATCCTCGTCGAGGGTCCCTCGGTAAACTACATTGGGAGCTTTTTCTCCATGCTCCGATACAATGTTGTCCGTAGAGAAACCTGCTGTGGCAGCTCTTAATTGGTCCAAGCTGTACTCGCTGAATCCAGGTAACGCTTCCTCCCCATTCTCTGATGTAACGAAATCAAATAAGATTTTAACATTTATGTAAAAAAGAAGAGGCAAGGAAAATTTTGTACAGTGTAAAAATTTCCTGAGAAAGTGATGAAACTAGTCAACTAACTAACCGAGATCGGAGGAGTCGTTGAGGTTTGACTTGAGATTTGACGGCCACCAGCAAAGTGAAAGTTTGGAGCAACGAGCTCCCATTGGCTTAAACTTCAAATTTTCAACCTAACTCTCAAAAAAAAAAAAAGTTGCTTCTTTTCGCCTTTCTTTGCTTTGAGCGAGACGGAATTTGAGTGAAGGACAGGTAGAAGAATGCTACTACTAGTCTAGTAGTAAACAGGGGAGAGGAATAGTTGTGTTTGGGAAGCGAGAAAGTAAGAGAAAACAATTTTTTAAAAAAGAAATTAAAAAAAGCTTTTAACTTTTTGGATCCAAGGTTTCTTCTTCGCTTTCACATTTTTTTTCCTTTTTCACCACCTCATCATTCTCTCGTTTCCTTACATTTTACATTTCTTATTTTTTCGTTTTCAAGTAAAAAAATTCCTTTTTTCCCCCTTAATTCTAAACCCAGTCCTTGTTTATCGCGTGGATACACGCTCCAATGAAATTGATAACTGTGAGACTGTGTTTGGAAAAACTATGTGAAGGGGAGAGTGAGTGAGAGTAGAGTAATTAGGGGAGTCAAAGTCAAAGAAGAGAATTAAAAAAATAAAAACAAACATTTATTTATGTTTTAGATAAATCTCTGTAATAATAATAATAATAAGAGAGTTTATCAACATTTAATTTCACTAAATAAAGTAGTTTATTGATGAGGTGGTTTTAAGAAAGCTATGTCCTTTTCAGAAAATCCAACAGATATTTCTTTTTAAATAACAATTAATTTGTGATAATTACAGGTGTTAAATCATTTTAGGAAAATAGAAGGTCGGATTAAAAGCTGGAAATTCCTTCGCCTTTTATGATGTTGATATCAAACATTAGATATGGTTTGTTGGTCCCCCTCATCATTTATGCCATTTTTTCCACTTCTATTTTCTACTATATAATTATTATTTGTTTATTAAACATTCATATGGAATCCAAATCTTAATTTATTATTAAAAAAATTGGTATGAATATTGTCGTTAATATAAGCATACATAAGTTCAAGTGCGCTTTATTATACTACTATTTATAGGTTATGCAATTTTAATCTACTAAACTAATGCCATTATGTTTGTGTGTGTGTGTTGGACATTTTAAAGTGATGAGTAGAAAAATGAAATGATGAGTGATATAAGTAAGGGCTTGAAATTGAAGCAGAAATGAATAGAATAATGGGCATAGCTGGGGGCCAATTATATAATCTAGAATATGGAAGAGTGAGTCCTTGCTATAAAAGTATGGAGTCTAGAAATTGTGTGTGCTTTTCCATGTTTAATTACGAGATTAGATATAATAATAACATCAAATGAGCTCAAGGAATTCAGGTAAACCTTTTTTTCCTTTTTGGAGATTATGTTTAAAATATTAAAAGCAACTTTTAAAGGAAAAACGGAGCCCCAAATGTCTATTAATGACCACACTCTGCAACTTGTTTTCATAACAAATATACTTTCAACCCAAGTTGTTTATTTCTGTACCTAAACCTTTGAATCTTACTCTATAAATGAAATATTCATTACTAACTCTCTAATTTAATATTAAAACATTTTGAGCAAGCAAATATGAAAATTGATTTCATTTTCTTATCTGGTTAAGAGTTTGATCTCGTTTATAAACGAAAATGAAGTCACTCATTTACTTCTTTAAAGAAATATCTATATCTTGGTTAAAAACCAAAGAAAGAAAGATTGTAGTCCAACAGATATACAAAAGTAGAAACCATTATATAAGAAAGAAAAGCCCACATGGGGCAGCGAGCAAAGGTAGCTTGGCAATGGGCAGAACCTAAAATATTAAAAATAAGTTGATCTCTTTTTGTTCTGCTAAAATTTCATCACAGACACAAAAGATCCTCCCTCAGGATTTGTTTGGCAACTTACCAACAGTGTTAAACATGGTGGTTTTTCTTGGAGTTGGGAAGCATGAGAGCTGTGCTCCCTTTTAACCTTTGATGCTGTAATCTTCAACCTTAATTTTTTTAAAACGAAAGGAAACTTATGTTTTATTTATAGGCTAGGACCACTTCAAAAACATGTTCAACAGTGGAACATGTCTTCATCTCTCAGCCATTTATGTGCTTTATGCAAAACATGAGTCATCAAAAGAACCAACATGAAAATGAGAAAACAAAAACAAGAGCAGGTCTTAAATATAAAAACCAATTGGATTAAACCCGAGATTTTATTTTTTATATGAAATATTTTAAGGTAAGTAATCTCTGCTGGGTGATTGCTAAGGGCTAAAGCTACAGTGTAAAATGTTGTGAACTTGGTGCAAACAGCTTTAGCACAGGCTTTTTAGGCTGCACTTGGACTAAAAACACAATTTCAGAGAGAAAAGTGCATGCAAACTGCAACTATCTCTTAAGGGAAAATAAAACTTTTTAACAATGGCAGGGGAAGCAAATCAGATATCTTAGCAGCAACCAAGATTGGATCAAAAAAGGAAGGGAAACAGTAGCTTTGATGGTGAGAGGTACTAAGAAAAGCATGTGATATAACAAGTGTTGTCTCCAATTTCATATCCTTACAGAAAATGAATATACAAACTTCTTCTTTTAGAAAACAACTAATAATAATGTAATTGTAAAAGTAAAGGGTGGTGGTGGCAATGGTGGGACATCAGACAAAGAAGCATTGTTCGATTGAATCATTGGTACATGCCAGCTTCCTATTTGCCAAAAAAGAAACCCATCTCACATGCACCCTAATCTTGTCACTGTGCTCAAAAAGTTTTAAAGCCCTGAATTTGGCCTTCAAAGTACCATGGCCCCTAAAATTTTCCAGCTTTATTCAATTTATTATCGATTCTCTGGATTCATCTTCGAACATGATAATCTGATGGGGGGATATAAGTGGTTTCTGCTTTTCCTCTGTAAGTACGCAGGTATACACTACTTTACCACCAATTACAATAATCTGGTTCATTGATGTATACTCAATTCTTTGATCGAATTTGAAATAACTAAGAGCGCAAATCATAATTGAGAAAACCTGAATCAATTTCAATTCAGTAATTGATAAAAGAGACGAGAATATGTTGTTTTTGGTGTTTTAAATATGTTACATTAAAGCTATATTCAGCTTGTGCTGACGATTTGATATTTTATCAGTGTACCTAATTGAAACTTTTCTGATAAACCTTAACCAATTTTTGCTTATGCTACGAAGCCTGACAAGTTGTTGCTGAAATTTTAATCGCCAAAGAATTACCCATTAAGTAATTTCTGGTTTAGAACAGAAATTTAAAGAAAAAATAAATAAAAAGTTCTGGTTCTTGCCTTCCTTATTTCAAGTGGCCATGATTTTTTATTTTTATATATTTTTCACTAATTTACATCGTTGGGTAAGAGTTAAAGAAATTGGCCTTGAAAAAGAGTAATTATCATTTAATTAATTTCTGTGTCTTTCCTTTTCATTTTCCCTCGACCAAACTATTATTGTACAAGACCACAAGAAAACAACAGCTCCACTAGAATAGCCCAGAAACATAAAAAGGGTTTTTTCAATAGCAGTTCTATAAATGGAGAACTTACCTTGTCCTAGAGTTTGATTCTTGAGACATCTACTGATAAATGCACCATAAGTACTATCGAAGCATGTTGAAGTTCAAGGGTTAGGAGAAAAGCAGATATAATAATCACTTGATTTTATATGCACACTTACATTCATCAAAATACTTTGCTCATACTACAGCTGATATTGCTTCTGTTAAATAAGTAATATCAAACTACTAATATCCAAAGCTCGCAGGGGGTCCCAACTATTACAAGCAAGCCTTGCTCATCATTTCTTATTCTCCATTGGGCGACACTTAACCTTACAGGTGATGGAGATCTCGCTGAGCATTACCCAACCAACAAACCAGAAATTATATATAATTATATCTTTCACTTAATTACATCATATCATTGGTAGTGTGAAATTAGACCCTTCCAACTGGGGAAACGGGAGGATATTGCACATATCTAGCAGCAGTCTCACCTTGCAGAGGATTAGGGGCATTTATTCTCTCATTTAATATGGTTTCCCCCAAAGTTCTTTCTTGAGAAGACGTAAATGGTTCTGATTCTGAAAGCTCACAGTGTTTCCTACTATCCCAGACTGCTATACAAATGGAGAATGCTTGCATATGTGAAAGAGAAGAATTGAACTCAACTGAATAGATCCCATCTCTGAAAGGGGCCAAGCTGAAAAACGGCTTCTTGTCTTGCTCTCCTCCCTGTTAGTTATTATTAGAACATAAAGAGAAGTCAGCTGACATTTTCAATAAAATACAGTGTCTATTTTAGTTTACTTGACACAAGATCTATGATCATACCTGAAAGAAAAGTTCAAACTGATTAGAGACTGGAGAACCTTTCAACGAACCAGACCACTGGCTGAATTGGCTCTTATTAGAAAGAATCCGAAGTTTGCAACCTAAATCCCAACCACCACAGTCACATGCTCCACCTGATTTCCATCGTTGGATCAGTGATGAAGGTTCTCCTTTATTTGGCAGGCTGTGTACACCACTTGGAAGTATGACCGTAGGACTAATGTCTTCACTGCCCATAAATGGACACTTTTTCCCAGAATCAAAATCAGGTTTCGCCTCTGGCAGACACTCTTTCAATGGAGCCTCATGCAAGTTATTACGCTTATCAATCAGATACCCATCTCTGATTGAGCTTCTTTTGTTCCTTTTTGGGATCTTGACAACAATAGCTGCCTGCTCTTCGTTTGGCTGGAAATCTGATGCTTGTGGATTTTCCTGTCCTACATCCAAGGTAAGAAGAACAAATTCTCTGATGCTAAACTGATCCACATATGGCCTGGACAAATGAGAAAACTCTGAACCAGAGACCTTCATCTGGGCAACAACATTTGGGACATAATCCTGACCTTTGCCTTTGCCCTGATTTATCCACCGTCCATTCTTTTTCCTGATTTCTTGAATGGCAAAGAATGTGTAAATGCACCCATAATCACCCTTCCCTGAGGCACTCAGCATCTTCACTGTAGCTGCAAGAATGTTACTCTCATTATCCACAGCAAATGTGAACAAAGGCAACCCATTCTTAACTTGAACTCTGAGAAGAGCTTGAACTGGTGAAGATTCATTCTTTTTGCTTTGCGCCGAATCATTTGCATTGTTTGCGCAATGGCTGGCTGTGTCTGATTTCACTTTGGCCGACTGCATGGACAAGGCTGAATGTCTTAGCTGTTCTGATGATTTACAAGCGCTTTCTGCTAATATTGAGTCCTGTAATTGGTTGGTAAAATTGCGACAGTTAACTGCCTTCGGTTTCAGAATTGGGTCTAATAGTCTTCTCAAAGGGCTGGACCTGGCTCTGCTTTTAGCATTGAGCTTGTCACTACAAGAAGTATCAACACCAGAAGAAACAGGATTCTGTAAATCAGATTTTCCAGAACTACAAGTTAAGCCTGCCTGAGGTATAGAAGAACCCTCTTTAGGCCCAGAAATTTTGCCTGTCTTGCCCATGCTGAAGCTAAAACGACGGAAAGGTGAAGTGCTTCGTACTTTTTCAGAAGCAACCTTGCTTCCTTTCGGGTCTGATCCTCTGCAAGCCTTATTTGCAGAAGTCTTTACCAACGTTGCATTTGGCTTTCTCTCCTCTAGATTTCTGCTTCTGGAAGAATTACTTTCAATCCTTGTTGCACGAGGCACAGAACGAGATCTTTCTGATATTACGTTGTTACCATTTGCATCTAAACCTGTCACTTTAATCTGGGAATGTCTACTGCCATCAAGCTCACAAGGCAATAGGCCTGAAAGATGGAAATTGGAGCTGACTGCTGCATGATGGACCTCTTTAGATGTTTCGAGGAATGTCCTCTGACTAGGTTCTGCTCCTTTTTTACTTGAATTCATTGCTAAATTAGAAAGATTGCCTGCTCCTGAATGATTCGTTTTGGGCAAATCTCTTGGCAAAAGGAAGACAACTGCGTTTCCTTTTTCAGCAACATCTAGTTTAGCCCCAATTGGAAGAACTTCTTGTAACTTCTCAGCTTTCTTCATAACTTCACCAACTTGGTTCTTCATTTTCACCTTGTCATATGATGCCACATTATCTTTTACCCCATTTGGCACAGTTGAACCCGCTGAATCAATCTTTGGGACCATTTCTCTTCTCATGCATTTTTCAAGCTTGAATCGTGGATTAGTCTTGCAAAAAGATTTATCTTCTCTCAGGAACTTTCCCCGAGCATTGAAGCTGCTGCTCTCAGAAGCCTTGGGATCTTGAAACTTTCCAGTAGTTTCCCTGGTAGGTTTGTCAAATGGCAAATGGCCTTCTGCGGAGACTGACATCAGATGAGATTGCAGTGAAGGCCGTCGTAACCTTTGACGGGCAGGAGATAAACTATGACCTATGCTGGAAAGTGCTGATGATTCATCTGTAGAAAACGAGGAAGATGTGTTGCTGCTGGGGGAAGAGATACTACTTCTATGTAAGATCTGTTTATGGCTACATTGCCATTTTTCAAGGCGCCCCCACTCAAGGACCCCAACATTTAAAACTTTTTCTTGGGGCTTAACTCCTCTCTCCAGGTAACTTGGTAGCTTTGACATATACTTCACAAGCTCATCTTCTTCATTTGCCTTGATATCAGCATTTTGTTTTTTGTACTTCAATGAAGATTCAACTGACACCCCTTTTCCACCGTCAGCAATCTTTTGATGAAGATCAGCATATGACAAATTAGGCTTTTCAGGTTTAAACCTGGCTTGCATGTTGGCCCTATAGCTAGCTTGGGGCAACATTGTCTTCACAGAAATTCCAAAGGATTAAATCTCTTAAATTTCACTTGAGCTCTAAATGGCGTTCCATAGGTTGGATAGGTCTTAATCACTCCAGATCCTTTTAGCTGAACAGTTTTGACTCCTTTCACATTGATGCAGGCACCTGTGGAAATGAAAATAAGCATTGGAAAACAATGTTACAATCATATCAGAAACAGAAAACAACAAGTGTATCACATGCATAGTAGCATAAGGTTCTCGAAACAAGTGAGAGCTTATGATTCGGCAATTGGAGCAAACAAGAGAACACAATTCCTATAGCGGCAAGCATTGATTCATTTAAGTCTTAACCAATGGTGACGTTGTGAGATATCCCATTAAGCAAAAATCCCAATTGTATCAAACTTAGAGATGGTCATCTTCATGTGACAAAGGCTTGAGGGGTCTGCGAATGCTCAAAGAGGACGATACTTTTGATATAAGTGCACATGAGGTGACAACCAAATCCCCATACGTAAGGTGATGCAAGGGAAACATCCCAATCCCAATCATTATCATTACGAAATTAAAAATTGCAACAACGAACCAATCAAATCATGAACTTGCTTCACAAGTAATATCTTTTATAAAGTAAGCAATAAGCAGTGTAGTTCTAAAATTTACTACTATTTTTAAGTGAAATTCAACTATGCTCGGGAGCAGCGTTAAATCGATTGCGAAATTCCATGATTCCTAACTAAAACTTAAAAGCCATGAATTCTTTTTTCTTCAGAATTTTCCAGATTATCTAGTTAGTACTAATTCTCAATAAACACAGCTCAAAAGCCTCAAATCACTTCCAAAGTAACAAGTTTACTGCAAAATACACCTCAATTGAAAATTTTCCGCTTACAGTTTCCAAAATAGTAAAAGAAATGAAAATTCTAAACTTTTTCAGAACTCACAAGTTAACAAAATTAATAGAATATGGGTAAGACGAGATTGAAAACGAAACCAGAGAACCTTGATAGATAGTTAGTATAGAAATCGAGAGTGAGTGGTCCAGAAGAACAAACAAAACAAAAGATAATGAAAGCTATCCTTCGGATAATGTACATATGATGAGTCATCATCAAAATTCAAAACCGGTTAAGTTCAATGGAAACGACAAGATCGCCTTAAGCTTAAGCAAAACAACGGGCGCAATCATTTTTCTTTTCAAATTTCAAAACAGTAAAAGCCTCGTTTACTCCATCAAATTATTAAAACACAAAATCTTCTCCTTTTTTTGGAAAAGTACAATTCACGTCATAGTTCCAGTGTTATAAAAATTAGATTGCAGACGTGAGAGGGAGAAAAAAAGAAACAAACCCTTGTTGAAGTTTCAAGCATTCAAAACTTTCTAGTCAGAGTGAGTGTGAGAGGAAGAAACTTACCAGTCTGAAAACAGGAAATGCAGAACGAAACGGGCGGTCAGTAACGGAAAACGTGAAGGCCTCGAGGAAGAAGAAGGAGAACCTCGTTCGGCAGCACATTGAACAGTGAAATACGAAGAAAACTAACGAAATAACAGAGGATCAGAGGTGAAAAAGAGAGAGAGATAAAATCATTAAACGCTTAGAGCAATGACGAATCTCCTCGTTAAAAAAAAGAGCTTTAAAGCAACAAATCCCAATTCCTTTTTAGCTTTTCAGGTAACAAAAAGCTCAAAGTCGCAGCCAAGAGAGGGAAAGAGAAAGGCCCTATGAAGTATGAACGAAAGCTAAAATGATAGAAATTTTTTAATTGTTTTTTTTATTTAATTGCTGGAGCTCATTTATTTATTTATTTATTTCTCCTTTTCCTTTTGTTGTTTTCGGTTTTTGTTCTGCATGAAGTGATTGAGTCAAAGTGAGAGGGCAGAGAGTTAGGGGAGGGAATTGTTTGTATTAGGGTTTATGGAAAGTTAAGTCCTCTTTATTTGATCGGACGGTAGAAATAAAAGATTTTAGGAACAATTGTCAATTCAGCTGATCAGACCAGAAAGACCGGGGGTGGAGAAGGTCATGTACGGTTGTCCTTACTTTACAGAGTGTATTATATAAAAATATTTCATCTTTTTGGTGCACAATATAAAAATCTATATTATTATTTAACTTTTTTACTGAATTATTATCGTAAGTCAAACAAATCCAACAATAGTTTAATTGATAATTTGATCAAAAAACCTCATTTATTTTAAAAATAATAAATATTACTATAAATAAACTTTAGGGCTAAATCACTATTTAAGACTTAAACTTGATAATTTAGAGGTTTAAATTTATTTTATACAAATAAGACACTGAATTTGATAATTATTCTCATATTAGAGCTTAAATTTCAAGATTTTCAAGGACTAACATGGATAAAAGAAAGTCATATCTTAATATGAGAACATTTGTTAAATTCAAGAACAAAAAAAATTTTGAGCCCCAATAAGAGAAGAGTTGTCAAGTTTAAACCCCTTAACCCTAGATTTTAAAAAATAACTTCATAATAATTGTATTATATTTAAAAAATAAAAAATCGTTTATTTTATTCAAGATACTGTGATTTCTTCATGATTCTGATTGTCTTCCTTCCCACTTGTCTTTTGGATTTGGATAAAGAAATGTAAACAAATATTAATAGAAGACTTGATAATAAATTCTAATTTAATTAAAGTGAATATAAAAGTAATTAGTTTGAATAAATAAGGCAACAATATGAGTTTAAAATTTTAGAAAGAAACAAAATAAATAGGTTTTGAAGTCATTGAAACATTTTAAAGCGCGAAAAAAAGTGGGAGTTCCTTTTTAGAAATATTGCATGGGATTCCCTGTAAATGAAGCCCCAATACTCACTATGAATGTTAATTATAATTTGAAACATGCAAATATCATTCACTTTATTCATGCCATACTATGATTATCTACAAGAAAGAAAAAGATGCCATGCTTTTGATCCCGCGCCTGTTTTCAAAAGCCTCCACTTCCGCTCCAAAGCTTAAAGTAGTAAAAAGGAATATGCAAGAATATTTTGATCATTTATAAATTTTACATGTCTACGAAAAATAATTAAAATATAATGATGATAAAAAACAATACGAATAATTTCAGACTATACATGTACATGAATTATTAATATATTATTATTTAAAAAAGACACGTAATAACTTTTTTAAAGTTGATTGTGGAATTGTTAATGTACTCAATACTGATCCATTGATAGAAATGAAAGACATTTAATTCGATTCACTTTATTTTAATTAAATCATTTTAAAATCCAACATACTTTTTTGAGTTAAAAGTAAAACTTTAAAAAATGAATTTGAGTGAAATTAAATTAATAATTAAAATGTATTCTAATAAAGATTTATATATGACAAAGTTTAAATTAAAATGTTTTTTTATATAGTATTTAAATGAGATAAGATCACAGGATTTAAATTCATGTCAAAAATTTTAACTACAAGTATAAATTAAAATGTTTTTTATGCTATTTAAGATGTTTCTTTTAAATATATTTGTTATGATTAAGAAAAGCAATTGGTTTTAATATTTAAGCATTCGTAGTTTTGGAAGTTATTTTGCATGATCAAACACGAGTCAAATTGATCTAAGTTCAGCAAATCCACAATTTTGTGCAACTCGTCGGACCGAATCACCGAACAAGTTGCAAGATTTATATTCGAATGATCGAGGTTCTCTCATGAGGGAATATTAGGTAGTAGGGTCTGTAAGGAAATTAAGAGAATTTAGTCAAACCACCCAAAACAGTTATATATACAGCGCACACACACATATGTATATAGTCTTGTGGGAGATATGAAGCAAGATTAAATTTAAAAAATAAATAAATATCAACGTTTGTGATGCCTTTATTTTAGTTTTAATTTCTCAAGAATATTTAATTACGTTATTTAAATATATATATTGTTTGTAATTATAATTATATTTATACATATAGGTAGTTTTATTCACACATCAAATGAATTTAGATTGTGACTCGAATTTTTCTTTTGGTTCTTTACTCAAGTTTAGTGGCAACTCACTTATAAGTAGGGACGAATATTAAAGCGCATTCGGCACTAGTTCCTAAAAAGATGGATAATTGCCAAGGAAGAGGTGGATGTTATGGAATATTAGGAATGAAGATAATTTGTTGCCTTCTATTCTATTATCGGTTGGTTTATTTGGAAGAATAGAAATGGTTTTATTTTCTGTCATTCTAGTAGAAGTATTTTTGAACTTATCAATTTCACAAGGATATGGACAAAATCTTTGGAGACTAAAGAATTAGCTAAAGTTAATGTTGGCAATGGGTTTGTACATCTATGACAATAAGAAGTTGGCAATTACCTGAGGTAGAATGGGTTAAAGTTAATGTTGATGGTTCGGTGGCAAGGCAAATTCAGAAAGCGGCGGTTGAAGGGGTGGTGAGAGGGCCTAGCGGTGTTTAGTTGGTGGGTTTCAAAATGACAGTTGGGTTGACTGATATCTTACAAGTAGAAGTCAGAGTTGTTCTAGAATGTTTGAAGTTGGCTTGGGATCGAGGTTTCAGGCAAATTGAATTAGAATGTGATAGTGCTATGTTGATTGAATTCATTCGAAATGGTTGGGCATCAATGAGTAATGATGATAAAATTAGAGGCATTCATGGGTTGTGTTTGATACATTTGGAAGTTAAGTTCAAACATATCCAGGGGGAGGTTAATAGAGTTGCGGGTTGCACCGCGAAGGCAGATGGTGGCATGATGGATCAATTGGTTATTTTGGAGGAACCCCCTAAATATGTAAGAGAATTTTTGGAGGATGACATTCGACAATCGTTGCTGGTCACAAACAGAGCACATTAACTGCTCACGTTATCTTATATTTGTTATTTAAGTTTATATTTACCAAAAAAAATAATTCCAATTATGCTAAATTTAATAAATTATAAATTTATATATGATAAAATTATATTTTGACTTTAAAAATGAAAAATATATGTTTAATTCTTAAAAAAGGATAAAATCATAAATTGATATCTGAAAAATTTATATTTTGACCTCTCAAAAATATATAGGTTAATTATGGCCCCCTCCTGAAATTTTTTCTAGATTCTCCCTTACTTATCATCTAAAAAGTAATGAAAAATAATTTTGTATTAATATATATTTTTGTAAATTTTTGAATTAATCTATTATATTTTATCATATTAATAAAGAATATTGATTTTATTAATATATATTTAAAGGTTAATTTCATTGACCTAGAATAAATAGTCAAACATTTTTAATTTATTTAAAATTTATATGCATGATTTAAATGTTTTTAATTTTATAGTAATATAAATTATATTTTCTCTATTTAAAAAACCTGTATTAGCAAATATTTGTAAAAAGAAGAAGAAGAAGAAGGAGGAGGAGGAGGAGGAAAGATTCTCTTATAACAAAATTAAAGTCTAACCAGAGATTTAATTGGAAAAAAGAAACATTACTTTAAATATTTGGTCTAACTACCATGTTATAGTTCCTTATTGGTGTGCACATGTAGTTCTTTAAGTGTCAACTGACTAAACAGGCTTAAATAAAACACTAAGACATCCTTAAAAAAGGATAAGTTATTCCCACATGATCCCTTTTTTTTTTCTTTTTTTCTTTTTTCTGCTTTACAGCCTTGGAGATGATGATGGGAGGAGCTTACACAAATATATCAATTAATTTTCCTAAATTTAACAAGTGTTTATATAGTTAAAGTTAAAAAAAAAGGGGGTTAAATTTACTTGTATCCAATGGCATCTAAATGAAAAAAAAATATCTTAAACTTGGTTGAATTTCTTAAATAAAAGAGTAAATTATAAAAATAGTCAATTTTGTTTGTTTTAGATTATATTTTAGTCACTTATGTTTGAAATGTTATGTTTTAGTCACTTACATTATTGTTTTGTTACAAAATGGTCACTCTACCGTTAAGCTCCATTACCTCCCTAACTGCGATCTTACGTGGCAATCCAAATGTGTTTTAAATGCCAACTTAAATGTCCTACGTGGCAGTCCAAATTAAATTTATTTAATTAAAAACTTATTTTCATCCCAGCAACTGCACATCTAAGTTAGCATTTAAAACTTATTTGGATTGTTACGTAGGACTGCCATTAGGAAGGTACGGTAAAGTGACCACTTCGTAATAAAACCATAATGTAAGTTTTCAAATACAAGTGACTAAAATATAATCCGAGTCCAACAAAAGTGACTCTAAATAAGATTGGTTGTAACGACCCGATAGTCACGGGTGTGGGAAAGTGTATTTTTGAGACTCTATTTTCATAAATTGGACTCGTAAATATTTATTAAAAATGTTTACAAAACTAGTTGTGTAGTTAATTAGGTTTTGGTCAGGTGAATTTGCATAAATTAAGAGTAATTAGGTAAAATGGCTAAATTGCATAAAGGATAAAAGTTAAATTATAGATTAAAGAATAATTAAAAGGACTAAAGAAGCAATTAAGCCTTATTCCTACAAGTGGGTGGTAGTGATTGCATGTGTAAAAAATAATATACATATGTATATATTAATAAAATATGTATTACTTAATATTTAAGTAAATATATATAATATAATAAAGTAAATATAATAAAATAAACAAGTAAATGAAACAAATAAAAGAAAACAAACGAAACAGAAGGGAAAAAGAAAGAAAAAGGAAAGAAAAGGGGAAAGACCAAAGTTAGGGGTTTCAAACTTTCAAGCTTAATTGGTTAGTTAATTTAGTCTTTTTTTTTCTTGTAATTTTTATGTTTTTGAAATCCCGGTATTAAATACTACCCAACTCTTGTCAAAATTTTAGAAATTTTTGAGTTTTTAAGTGTTGTCTATGTTGAATAATTTTAGTATTAGGGACTAAATTGATAGATTTTTAAGTTAGAAATTAAAAAGGATTGAATTGTAAAATAAATTGTAAATTTTGAGTAATAGGGACTAAATTGTGAAAATTTTGAAATTTAGGGATTTAAGTGAAAATATGGAGTTAGTTTAAAGTGAAATTTGTGTGAAAATATAGGATTAATTGTAAAAGAAATAAAGTTAGTCTCAATTTAGGGACTAAATTGAAAATTAGGTAAATATTGAGTAAAAATTTAACATATGCAATATGAAATTGAATTGTGTTGTGTTGTGTTGTGTTGTATTGATGAATTTTATTGTTTTAATTCCGTAGCTAACGTCGTACCGAAACCTTCGACTAAAAAGGGAAAAGATAAAGTCGACGGGGAATAGTTTGGAATTTTCGGTTTGTATTTCTATAATCCGAATCTAGTTATTAATTGTTGTATTTTGATTTAATTCTTATGGTAAGTGGTTGAGGTGAGTATTTGACATTTTGGTATTGAAATAAATTAAAGTTGATGGAAATTTATTGAATTGTTATATATATATATATGATTGTATTGATTATTTGAATTGAATTGAATTCACATGTATATGTGATTATATGAAAATTTTATATTGGATATTGGTTGTTTTTGAAATGTGAAATTAAACCCTATTAACTGTATTGGGCTAAATCGGATATAGATGACATGCCATAGGATTGGAAGAGTTCAGAGATTTCTTTGACTTCGAGTCCATGAGACATTGGGTGTCAATTTACTACTTCAGATTAATTCGATGATGCACTGCGTGCCAATTTACTTTGGTTTATCCGATGAGACACTAGGTGTCAATTTATTACTTAAAGTTATCCGATGAGGCACTGGATGCCAAACTGGTGTGTTTTTGGTTGGATCCGTGTATCCGTCCAAGTCATGTTAATAGGGGTAAATAAATAATAAAGTTTTATAATTGATATTGAAATGACATTGTAATGACCTGATAGTCATGAGTATTGGAAAGTGTATTTTTAGGTCTCCGTTTTCGTAAAACGGATTCGTAAATATTTATTAAAAATATTTACGAAGTTAGTTGTGTGGTTAATTAGGTTTTGGTTAGGTGAATTTGTATGAATTAAGAGTAATGAGGTATAAGGACTAAATTGCATAAAGTGTGAAAGTTGAATTATAAATTAAAAATAAAAGGACTAAAGAAGTAATTAATCTTTATTTCAACAAGTGTATGGTAATAATAATTACATGTGTAAAAATAATATACATATACATATTAATAAAATATGTATTACTTAATATTTAAATATATATTATTATAATAATAACTAAAAGAATAAACAAAATAAACCAAAGAAAAAGAAACAAAGAAACAAAAACAATTAAAACGAAACAGAGGGAAAAAAGAGAGAAGAAAAAGGAGAAAGCTAGGGTTTTCAAAGTTCAAAGCTAAATTGGTTAGTCAATTTAGTTCTCTTTTTTAAAAAAAATTGTGTTTTTAGATACTACCCAACTTATGTCAAAATTTTAAAAATTATTGAGTTTTTAAATGCTGTCTATGTTGAATAATCAGAGTTTAGAGACTAAATTGATAGATTTTTAAGTTATAAATGAAAAATGATTGAATTGCAGAATAAATTATAAATTTTGAGTATTAGGAACTAAATTATAAAAATTTTGAAATTTAGGGATTTAAGTGAAATTAGAGAGTTAAATCTAGTTTAAGGTGGGAATTGACTGAAAATTTAGAACTAATTGTGTAGAAATAAAGTTAGTCTCAATTTAAGGACTAAATTGGAATTTAGGCAAATGTTGGATAAAAATTGAAATATTCAATGTGAAATTGAATTGTATTATATTGATGAGTTTTAATTCCATAGCTAATGTTGTGTCTAAAACCTCGACTAAGAAGGGAAAAGATAAAGTCAACGAGGAATAGCTCAAGGATTCTAATTATTAATTGTTGTATTTTGATTTAATGTTTATGGTAAGTAATTGAAGTGAGCATATGACATTTTGATATTGAACTAAATTGAATTCATTGTACATGTGATTATATGGAAAATTGATATTTGATATTGATTATTATTGAATTGTGAAATTGAAACCCTATTAACTGTATCGAGCTGAGTCGGATATAGATGGCATGCCATAGGATTGGAAGAGTTTAGGGATTCTTTGACTACGAGCCGATGAGACACTGGGTGTCAATCTATTATTTCAGATTAATTCGATGAGGCATTGGGTGCCAATTTATTTCGATTTAGCCGATGAGTCACTGGGTGTCAACTTATTATTTTGAATTATTCGATAAGGTACTGGGTACCAAATTGGTGTGTTTTGCTTGGATCCGTGTATCCGTCCTAGTCCGAGTCGTGTTAATAGGGGTAATTAAATGAAATGATACTATGATTGGTATTGGAAAACATTGAATGTGAAATCAAAATGAGACACATGGATTGTGTATCATATTGTGAAAAGCTATTTGAGATAGCAAATGATAGGAACTGAATATGTTATGAATGATTTGTTATGAACTAATTAATTGAATGGTTATTGTTATTGTATGATTAAATGTGCATGTTATATTAATTTTGCTTTTAAACATTCGGATTATAGAAATACCACTGAGTTTATACTCAGCGTACGATTTTGTTTTTCGTGCACAGGTTAGGAACTTAAGTGTGATCGCCGATTCAGCATCCATCAACGATCCCGATCTCAAACGTGGTGATGCATATTTCTTTTGTGTCGGCATGTACCTAGGGTGTCTAAATGTTAACTATTTTGTGGTTTAGTTGTAAACAATATTATAATTTTAATGTTGGTTGATATATATAAGCATGTGTTTGTGTTTGAAGTTTTAATATGGCATGTCAAATTAATGTTTAAGTGTTCATGATTTAGGTAAAAATTTGATTGAAATTAGTATGTTTATAACATGGATAAAATGATGTTTAAATTAATATATTTTGATAATATAATTGTGGTACCTATGAGGATACAATGGTTAGACATTTAGGTTGATTATTTTGACATGTTTTGAAGGTATTTGATTGTGCTTTGAATTGGTTGAATGAATGATTTTTGAGTTGCTTGGTGTCTAAGATAATGATTTTTGAGTTGCTTGGTGTCTAAGATTGTAGGGATTGGTAAACTTGTTGTTTAAGGTTCTTTTTGAGTCCACACGCCCAGATACACGGCGTGTGACTGGATCGTGTGAGACACACGGCTAATACATGGGCGTGTGGTTTGGCCGTGTGTCCCCTGCAACTTTAAAATTTTAATGTAACGCCTCTAACCCGTATCCATCATCGGATTAGGGTTACGATGCATTACTAAATAAGATACAACTTTCAACATGTCACAAAGCCATACAAGAAATGTACATTAAAATATTAAGTAAGAATTATGTATTATCACACCGATTCAATAAAAATCCCTGATGTAATTAAAATCCTTACGTTCAGCTGTTCACATCAATGTATATTCACACCTCGCTAATTACCATGTACTCAATTCGACTAACCTATTTAAGCTCATTTAAAAGACAAATATACATCATTATAAAAGACCCAAGCTTGCGCTTGAACTCCTAATGAGCCATTTCCAAATAACCATATTTCAATATCATTACCAGGCTAAGAAATACATGTTCGATCATTATAACACAGTACCTATAACATTTTTATACTTTATTGACATTCATCAATTCGCATACTTATCAATTTAAATATGAACATCAAGCCGAATCATATATTCACATATATTTTAAATCAAACATATTTTAAATGCACCACATGATCTTACGATATTTCTGAATACTTAATTATTACATAGCATAATTAAAAATTCAATTAACATGTCAAAACTCATAATTAAATATCACCTTAATATTCAACTCATGTATCAAGATCTTAATAACTAACTTAAACAAAAAGAAATGTCATATACGTATAACTTTAATATTTCATTCGGTTGCAAGCTCAATTCATGCTCCAATATAATCAATTTCAAATATAAAAATTATACACATCAAATATCCATTTAAAAATCACATAAACTCAACTTAAACAAAATGATCATGGATAACTCATTTTTTTTAAAGAAAACAAACTGAACCTGTATAACCAAATTACACCCAAACATATTATCAATACAACTCAAATCAAATTATCCTACACTTCCAAAATTTATAGTCAACTCAATTAATTACCAATTCCATACATTCCACGCATATTATATATATATATTTATATATCATATCATTCACCATATTATCAACAAAACATAGCTACCATATATTACATATAAATAAGCCATAGTCGAAATTATAAAATTAAACACTTAATCAAGAACCCATAAATCAAAAACCAAAACAAATACTAATGATTAAAGACAAGCCATTTTTCGCATGGCTATATACATACAAGTCCCAAAATCAATTATTTCATCCAAACTATACATGCCATAATCTCAAATTTTAACTTAGTAAAATACCGAAGAAAACAGTCGATAGTGTGATAGGCTTGCTGATGATCCCCGAGCTCGTAACACGACTCCAAAATCTATAAAACCGAGGTAAACAAAAATACACATAATAAGCTATAAAAGCTTAGTAAGTCTTAAGCAGAAATTCAAATATATATTTATATATTAATACTTATTCCATCATTAAGTTAAAATAAACCAAAGATCCTAATATTTTGTATCATATAACGCTTTAATAAAATCACATTAAATTTTCATATAAACAAACCATATGGCCAAATACACATAAATATTTAGCAAAGCCAAATATTCAATAAATCATTATGCCAAATTATGTTTATACTCAAATGGTTAACTCATACTCTATATTTCATTTGAAACTATTATCAAATTAAAAATAATCAACTTACCTTAACACAAATTAAGCAAATGGCTAACACATACCTGAATAATTTAGCTTTCTTAACACCTTTATTTGCTTTTACTATTGCTCACATAAGATTTATAGAACATAGAGCCTTGCATAAAACACCGGCATAAAGCCTGCTAGGCACAAAGCCTGATACATTTCACCGGCATAAAGCCTGCTAGACATCAAGTCTGAATTAATTCACCGGCATCAAGCCTGCTAGGCATTAGGCCTGAAAATCTCAGATACAAAGATGATCTTTCGTATAATTTACAACATTAAAATTCAGTTCAAAGAATTTGTAACCTATATTCGAACCACACACATATGTCTGTAAAATTCATACATTAAATTCAGCTCAATAACTTTAAATATATATATTCGAACCGTATGTGCATATATATATATCAGAATATTAAGTTCAACTCAAAGAACTTGTATCATACATTCAACTTTATTTATATATTTCATAACTTTAAATTCAACTCAAGAAATTAAATCTTACATTCGAACTACATATCCATGTAAATTCTACTATTAGTTTCATATCATTGAACTTAAAGCATACTTTAGTTAATATACATGTAATTTATACCATTAATATTAACCTCCCAAAATCAAATTCTATGTTCGGCTTTCACATAGAAAAATCATCAAATTTTATTCAATTTATATACTTTTAGTTCCAGCTTACTAAATGTATGATAGATATATTTATATAAATTCTAAATTAATAACATTTAAATTGCTATTAGACTTACCTCGTATATCGACGGACACAGTCGACTACTCGACTACTTTTGACTTCCCCCGATCCAACTCCGTTTTCTTCGTTTCTCGATCTAAACATATTAAAAATTAACTCTTTTATTCAATAATTCATTTAGTTTAGTCCAAAAACACACAAATGGGTAAATTACCAATTTGCCCATGACATTTCACACTTTTTACAATTTAGTCTCTACTTCAAAAAAAATATAAAATTAACAAACTTTCATTGTACCATAGCTTAGCCGAATGTTCAATAAGCTCATGTAAGTCGATGCATGACATATATTTCACATTTTAGTCCCTCAATTTACACTTTTCTTAATTTCGTCCTTAATACACATTTTTATTAAAAATTACTAATTAAAACATGAAAAATCTAACAACATATATTTATTTTCCATCATCTAACAACAAAAACAATAAGCTCTCTTCAATGGCATATCACAAAATACACAACCAATTCAAAAATTCAAGCATGGGCTTTAAAGATAACTTAGCAACGATATCAAAAACGTAAAAATTATCAAAAATCAAAACAAAACTAACCTTGAATTAAGCTTGTAAATTGGCCGAACCTAGCTTATGTGTTTTTTTTTTCTTTTTGTTTTCTTTAGTTTCGGTTTTAAGAGGATGAAGAATAATGAATTATATTTTGATATAATTTAACATATATTAACACATTACTAGTTTACTTATTTAACCTTTGTTTATAAAATTTATATACCTTATAATACAAGGTCATTCTTGACCAATACCACCCACTTACTTAATAGTGGGCTAATAACCTATTAAGGACTCCATATTAAAAAGGCATTAGCAATTTAACACTTTACACATTAACTAGCCTTTTTATTTTTTTACGCGATCAAGTCCTTTTTCTTTAATTAAGCACTCAAACCATAATATTAATTCACGAAACTTTCACACATGCAAATTCACACATAATAAACACCAAATAAAATACTAAAATATTTTTTTCAGACTCGGATGTGTGGTCCCGAAACCACTATTCCGATTAGAGCCAAAACCGGGTTGTTACATTTAAAACATAATGCTCAAGTATTTTCACATTGGCAGAGACACGGGCATGTGTTTCAGCCGTGTGTGGCATACGGCCTAGCACACGAGCGTGTGACTTTGCCGTGTGAACCCTGTACCTTAATATTGTAAGTCAGTATGCTCACACGGCCTAGCACACGGACGTGTGGCTTGGCCGTGTGACATAAGTCGGTGAGCACCCAATTTTAGACACGGTTTAAGGCATGAGTGTGTCTCTTGACTGTGTGAGCCACATGGCCTGGCCACAGGCGCATGCGTCCCTTATTTCTTTGAGAAATTTTGATGTTTTCGAAAAAAATTTTTGAGTACTCGGTTTAGTCCCGATTTGTTTCTAACACATATTTTGAGTCTTGAGGGCTCATAAAAAGGACAATATGATTTATTTACAATATTTTTTGTTAAATGGTATGAAATGTTCGTATTTGATCTAAAAAATCCAGTAATGCTCCGTAACCCTGTTTCGACGACAAATAAGGGTTAAGGGGTGCTGCATACATAGTATGAGAAATGAAATTGATATAGTGAATTGAAAATAAAATGTGAAATATGTTGTAAATACATGGAATACATGAGTTAAATACTCATGAATTGAATATGGAAAATTATTATATAGCAAGTGATGAAAATTGAATATGGTATATAATGATGTATTCATGAATTGAGTATTGCATGACTAATGCCATTATACGAATAAATATGGTTTGATATGTGAATAACCATTTATATAGCAATTGTGTGAATTAGGATATTGTTTAAATAAAAAAAATTATAGTCATGATACTAGACATTAATATGTCCTTATAATTTTAATTGTGCTTATTATACTATTTTGTCTTTAAATATTTGGATTATAGAAATACCATTGAGTTTTACTCAACGTACGATTTTATTTTTCGTGCGCAGATTAGGTACAGTGATTTTGACGGGTTGTAATTGAGGTTGTGAGCATCTATCTCACTACATCTCCAAGTGCCAAGAGGGTTTGTTTCAAAAGTTTGAATAGAATGACATGTATTTAGGAAGACCAAGTGTGTTCCAAGTAGTAAGGACACAAATATAAGTTATGAAAACTTAATTTTTTTTAATGTTCAAATATATTAGTGATTAGCCAAAATCACTTTGGCACAAAATGTAATATTTTTATATCAAGTTTCTTAGATCGAATCGGATATAGGAGTGTTAGTATAAATATGAAATATAGGTATATATTTTGTAGGGTTGTTTTGCTTTTCATTTTTTATGATATATTTATTGGTCAAAGGTTTTAGTTTCTATAATACTTCAAAAATTAAATATATAGTCGACATCCAGTACAAAATTCAAATAATATAATTAATAAACAATATGTTTTCATATTAACAATAATTTTAAATTAAAAAGAATAATTTGTGATGCTTAAAGTTGGAGAAGTAAAAGTACTGATGAGTAAAATTTGTTTCGGTTTGAAAAAATAATTTTTTTAAATTTTTTTGAGTTAATCAAATCTAGTTATTCGAGTTTCGAATTTGAGTTAAGTTGAATTTTACGATTCGAATAACCTAAATAATTTGAATAATAGATTTGTATAAATATCGTTTTGGTCCCTGACAATTTTTAAGATAAGCAAATTTGTCTCTCTCTCAACAAAAAATATAAAAAATTTTTCAAAAATTCAAAATAATTAAAAGAATTCCAAAATTTATATTTTAAAAATATAATTTTGTTAAAAAGTCTAAAGAATATATAAAGAAAGTTTAAATTTCAAAAAAAATTCTAAAATAATAATCTTAAGGTATAAATAAGTTAATTAATGATTCAAGTTTATTATATTAAAATATCTTATTTTTTATTACTTGTTTTAAAAATATTTTAAAATATATATGATTTTAAATTTATGTGCTATTATGAAAATAATTATATTTTAATAAGATGTTAATTTAATATTTTTAATTTTTTCAATTTAACTTGAATAATTTAACTTGATTCAATTCGACTCGATTCAAATTCCATTTCAGTTGACTCAATTTAAAAAAATTTAAATCGAATTAAGATAAAAAAAATATTTATCAATTCGATGAAGTTAAAATAATTTTACTCAATCTTATATAAAAGAGATCCGTAGATGATATTGGGTTGGGAAGGATGATGATGGTGATCGCGCATTTTATGATTGCAGTTGATGATGATCATCTTCACGTGAATCTCTGAAAAAAAATATTTTATTTAGGTGAGGCCACCAAATGAAGAAATGAAAAATTCACCGACACTGGCCCATGTGTGTTCGAAAATCGAAGCATCCTCACCCTTCCCTTCCTTACTCCACTTCACAAAGACAGTGTGGAAATAGAATAATAAAAGACAAGGATCGTCGCCGTTTAATTAATTGCTTCAACAGTTTCAGCCTCGCAAACACTGCTTGCGTTTATTCTTTGTTGACCCTGTCTTTTGATTAATGAAGTAATTTACATTTTTGGCCCTTTCTAACTATTAATATTTCAATTTCAGCTTTTAAACTCATAAACGTTATAATTTTATCTCTAACTTGGCTTCTCATTATATTTGTTCTATGATGTGTTAAAATAATTTCTTTAGCACTATCAAAAAACATGTGAATGTGTACAGAACTTAGAAGAAAAAAAGAAGAAACACGTGAATACGTGTGGGTACAAAATTTTCCAAGTTCAAAGAGCAGGTTTTGCCCTGTACTTGGATTATGTTTTTGTCTTTGTGTCTTTTTTAACGAGTGAAAATGTTTCATTCCAGGTGTGGACACTGAAACAATGGTTTGGAAGCCTAAGTAGTAAGTTTTCATCCTGCTGGTTTATCATTAAATAATAAAGTACCTTTTGTTTGGCTTCAGAAATTTATAAATATTTTCCCGAGAAAACTCTGTCTCGGTCTACACTTTCACACTGACTGAAAACAGACACTTGAAACCCTTGTGTTGAAGGTCGACTTACCCCAGGGCTAAAGAATGAGGATTGTTGAGAACAAAAATTGTAACGTGGCATTGCCGGATTAGACAGGTGGCAAGTTCTCGAGGAAGGGAAGGCATATCGAACAGAGATGTTCAGACACATTAGTGAGGGAAATTCCACTGATGTTCATGCTGGCCTCTTATTTGCTTCATCAAAGAATCGACAAACTTTGTCTACACATGCAGCAGCAACTACAAACCTCATCAACGTGATAATAACTATAAACTTGGATTTTCCTCATTCAGTGGATGGGCCTAATGACAATGTTCTCATCTATCTACCCACTTCACATGGACGACGATGAAGCTGAAATATGGTATAAACCCAAGGTCCAAGCCCAATTTGATTGATATACTTAGAAGGACTTAAAATGAAGGTCATTTCAGTTTTTATTGAGGCTCAAGTCTTCCATTTATCTGTTTAAAAAGCCCATAGAGAAAATGAAAATTCAGGAATGTCCCAGAATAGAAGTGTCTAGTCATGTAATTGGAACAGGCGTGTGGATAAATGTCCTAGAAAATTATTTAAACCTAAAATAGAATAATCTTCTCAACACTAGAATTCTAAAGAAAACAACCAAAAAAAAGGTAAAGAAAAGATCTTGTGAAGACTAGAATTTTCCGCAAGTCCTATAAAAACCCCACTCCAGGTGCTCTAAGTACTCAGACAAGCAAAGCATACAAAAATCAAGACGAGTTTCTCAATCTCCCAAAATATCATAATCCAAGTTTCCTGTTAATCCCAGTTTTCTATCCTGAAAATGGCTATGATTCCAAGCTTTTTTGGCAACCGCCGCAGCAATGTCTTTGATCCTTTCTCTCTTGATGTATGGGATCCTTTCAAGGACTTCCCCCTTTCTTCTTCACTCACCTCACAAACCCCGGAAACCTCAGCGTTTGTGAATATCCGAATTGACTGGAAAGAAACCCCAGAAGCGCACGTGTTCAAGGCTGATGTTCCGGGGCTTAAGAAAGAAGAGGTGAAAGTGGAGGTTGAAGATGACAGAGTGCTTCAGATAAGCGGAGAGAGGAACATTGAGAAGGAAGACAAGAATGACACATGGCATCGCGTGGAACGCAGCAGTGGGAAGTTTATGAGGAGGTTCAGGTTGCCTGAGAATGCCAAGATGGATCAGATCAAGGCTTCCATGGAAAATGGTGTGCTTACTGTCACTGTTCCCAAACTGGAAGTGAAAAAGCCCGATGTCAAGGCTATTGACATTTCTGGCTAAACGATTGAACTTGGGTTTCTAAACCGTGTCTTTCAACACTGGCAGATCAGAGTTCAGTTCCCACTATGCGCGATCCATAATATATGTGTGTTTACGTATGTATGTATAAAACTTTTAAATAACGTTGTGATTTGTAATGGTCTTAATTTTGTAGTTTGGTCTTTTATGTATCTGTAATAATATAAATATCTCAATTTTATATATCTGTTTGCGAAGTTCTGTTTTTTCTTAGATTGAATACCCTATGCCTTGACTCATTCCCTTTTATAAACTTTCTTATGACCTTTTCCCCTTCGATAGTCTCCGAAAAGTTGCTGATAAACAGTTCCAACTCGCGCAAATATTTTCCGAGGTTGAGTTCCAGCGGCAGTGGCTCCAAAAAGAAAATCTGCCATTGCTTTAGGAGTCGACACTTTGGGGTGCGCATTTCACTGTTAGTCCTTTTTCTTCTTCTTCTGTAACTTCATTGTGAAATCTTCAGGCAACAACTTGCCCGAGCACCGAAAAGGAGGGCCTCTTTGTTGTTCCTCAGCCATTTCCCATGACAGTCGTTCTCATATAAAACTGAATTAGGAGCTCTGTTTCGTCAAGCCACTATCTGCACCTTCTATATCCTCTTCTAGTAAACTGCTAGAAGCAGTTGGAACAATAGCATTGTTCGTTGTGTCTGTATTCACGGTGTAAGATTTTAGCTACAATATTGAAGCTTGTTGCTGTACTGCAAGAAAGATCAGTGACATGGCGTCTTTATCCACTGTGTAGATTTTAGCTATAATATTGAAGCTCAGCGACACAAATATTAAGGAAATATACCTTGCGAGGGCATATAACCCTCTTGCTGGGGTTGTGGAAATGAATGCTATGTGAGTAGATGGCAGCACTGGTGGATGCTTTGAAGCTCTCCTGCTTATGCGCCACGGTTTCTGTTCAAGTACATGAATTTAGGGTGAGTTTGGATCGGTGGTGCGTTTACTTGCGGTTAGTGTAAAAACAGCGGTAGCGGTGAGATTAGATACTGTAGCGATACTGTAGTGTGAGATAAAAAGTAAACTAAATGCACCGCACTGCATCATACTGCACCAATTGCCGATCCAAACCCACCCTTAGTGACAGAGCCAGGACATTAATATTGGGGTGAAAGTTAAAATTATAAGTATTATGTAATAGGCGATTTAAACATATAGACAATCGATTTAAAAAAAGCGGTATTCTAATATGAAAATTAATTTAAACATATAAAAAATATATTCAAAAGAAACAATATTCTAACAATTAAGATAAAATAGTTACTGTTTGACTTGATTAATACTTTTTTATTCTATTTTCATAGGAATGCTCACTGCTTCACAAGCTGATATAATTTTAAACAAAGTGACAAATGTTTTCTCTCTTACTTTGGCTGTAACTTACTGTAACATTATCTAACTATTTTTGTTTCGTTTTTACAATTCTAACAAGTTAAAAACTATTTCCTAATCATTTTTCATAGAAAAACATACACATTTCTCTTAATTTTATAAGCTTCCAAGTTCCATCAATATCTTTTAATGGTAACTTTTAATATACTTAATAAAAAAAAAGCTATTGGTACATATATGTAAAACAAATTTCGAATATTTAAAATCTATGAAAAGTTTAAAAAAAAACATACCTTATATTTCAAATTTGGAGGAAAAATAATAAATAAATTTTTTTTCTTCTTTTCTTGCTAAGCACCATATGAATCTTTTTTTTTTCTTTATATATATATATTATTATATTACTTATAAAATATTATTATATTAAGTAAACTATTAAATAAACATTAAACTATTATTATTTAATAAAAATATCATTTAGAAATTAGAATGAGTAATTTAGCTTCTTCAAAAAGATTTTTTCTTTATTTTTATTAATAATATATTTTTAATATTATTTTTAATCCTATAAAAATATTAGAAAGTCTTACTTATATTTCTAGGAGAGCTATAATATATATACAAAGAAAAAAATTTCAAAGATCTTAAACCTTAAAGGGGCTTACTTATATTTTTGAGATAGCCATAACATAAATTTACAAAAAAAATTAAACTTTGGGGCTAATTATGATCTTTCTCAGCTCTCTCAAAAATCTGGGTCAATGATTTCTCGAGCCCTGCTTTGCAACTGATGTTGGTAGAAAGCAAGGTGATTGTTAGGATTAGGAAAGTTTAGAAGCCATGGCATGAAAAGGGGACATGGAACCAACACCAATTTATGTAGAATCCATCTTCTCGGTGAAAATGTCCGGCAGTTTTTTATGCTTTTGACAAGGCACTATTAGCTGGATAGCTGTCATAGCGCACCATAAAAACGTAATCCAGAATGCTCAAGGGGTTCCAAACAATTTCGATTCCCGTAGCATACAAGACACTAAAAGTATGTTTAAGAAAAAGACGATACAAAGTATAACATGATTGAAATATAACAGTAGTTGCTGATATCCAAGAGTTACGCTAGATGATGGAAGCATTTCTTTTGATTTAAATCATGTTTTCCTCCAATAAAACTGCCCTTTTGCTGCTTTCATGGAATATCTCATTTATGCTAGGTTTAATAAAAATATTATTATTTTCACATGTTTTATTTTACTAAGAAATGAATCCCAATTGAAACTTTTTAACCACTTACATAATTTGTTTATTGCTAAAAAAAGAAAATACTTATTTTGAAAAGTTATTCTATTTTACGAGAGTTTTTGTTCATCATTTAATTTCAAATTTGAATTTATATTAATTATACTATAGTTTATATCAATTATTTTAGAATATGTACTAAAAAGCTTTTTCCTCATTTTATTATCCTAATAGCCAAACATAGCATTAATAAACAAAGCTGGAGCGACTGTTGACTAATTCAGGAAAAGAAGAAAAAAAGAAAAAGCAGTGCTAGAAAAAGGGATATATCATGAAATTGGTTAAGGAAAAATCGAAGATTTGGGCTCTAAGTTCTGTATGAGAAATATGTGATGGGTAGAAGACACCCCAACAAAGGTAAAAGGGCGTCCGTTACTTGGGTTTCTATTGCCAAAGTCGGCCCCTCTATGGAAAAAGGGATGAGAAGACAAATGCATAATGGGAAAGAACCGAAAGATACAAACTTTTGATGAGATGGTCCTTGGCATGACAACATACATGGGCCTCTGCCCAAGAGTGAAGATATGTTGCAATTTAAAGACACGGAAACGAGTATTGAAGAAAAAGGCAACACTCTAGTTTCTGTCATGCCCCCTAGAGAGATAGGTGATAAAATTGTTAGTCTCCAGCTTTCAATGAATGACGAAGCTATTGACACCCTTAGATGGGGTCCTGTTGGTGATTGCAGGTCGCTACTGCTTAAGTTGACCACTGTTTCACTCAAGCACATATTCAGGGAGGGGAATCGATATGCGAACAAGTTAACTCAATTAGGGAGTAGCTTTCAACATATTATTCTAGATTTTTTTATTAAGAATCATTTGTGTATATGTAGAAATGTAATATCTATGATCGTGATCTGTACTAAACTGTATTTTAACTTATTAGTTTTATTTTGATAAAAAGCTCTTCAAATTGTCCAAATTGATATTATCCTCTGATGGATATATTTCAAATTTTTATAAATTTGTTAAATTGAATTTTATATATATGTTTTTTAAAATTTAACTGTTCTAATTATATATTAAAATTTTAAGTTCAAATAAGTGGTTGATAAGACAGATTATACTATAATATTAAAAAAGACAGTTCGTAACTGTAAAACCAAGAATCATCGTGGAAGTTGAATGTTTCTCCCTCCGTTTGATCGACGTCCCTGTCTTAAAGCCTACTTTTGAGCAGTCAACAATGTTGTTCCAATAGGGTCGGAAGCGTGTAAATTATTGTACTAAAAAATCACACAAAGTTCAATTCCCAGGAAAGAGAGGTGGATCACATGGATCTCTTAAATACCAAGTCTTTCCTTAGACAGAATATCCCTTCTATAGTAATTTAATAGCACAATTAAATACTACTATTATACCCTCAAATATTGAAAGAAAAATAGGACAAGAAAGAACACAAGAGTTTTAACGAGGTTCGGTAAATTATACCTACGTCCTCGGGCACTAACACCAGATGATAACTTTACTATCTTCAAAGTATTACAAACAAATAGAATTCCTTAAGAATTCTCAAATGGGAGAAGAGAGAAAACTAAGAGAGAAAGATTGGTTGGGATGGTTGAAATGAGAAATGGTTAGGCCTATTTATAGTTGAAGTTCAGGGACTAACTTGCAAATGGCCTAAAAAATTAGGGACCAAAATTGCAATTATCCCTTTCAACTTTAAACAACTTGCCAACTATTTTTTTTCTTTCGGTGCCAATTGCACCTCCCACCATTTTTGACTTTTCAACAATCTCCACCTTGAAAATTTGATTAGGATAATCACATCTTCACATACTTCCTTCAACTCCCCAAATTCGATAAAGCTATCTTTTGTAGTGCCTCCAAATGCGCTCTCAAGCGCCATACACCTAAAGTGCTCAAATTCTTAGGATGTTAATCAAGTTCAAACAATGATTAAACTTGATTGTTGTTACCACCTTGGTCATCATATCTGCGGGATTATCTACTGTCGGAATCTTCTGAAGTAGAATTTTTCCTTTTTCAAAGACTTCCCGCACAAAGTGATATCTTACGTCGATATGCTTGGTTCTTGAATGATAGACTTGATTTTTCGCTAAATGAATAGCGCTCTGACTGTCACAATATAAACTTATGTGACTTTGAACAACTCCTAAGTCTTTCAACAATCCATTAAGCCAAATAGCCTCCTTAACAGCTTCTGTAACTGCCATATATTCTGCCTCTGTAGTAGACAGAGCTACTGTAGACTGTAAGGTAGACTTCCAACTCACTGGGGCTTTCGCAAGAGTAAACAGATACCCCGTAGTTGAACGACGTTTATCTAAATCACCAGCAAAGTCGGAATCAACATATCCAACTACAAACTGACCAAGTGCTTCATCCTGTTCAAAAATTAAACCAACATCTACGGTTTTTCGAAGATACCGTAGAATCCATTTCACAGCTTGCCAATGTCCTTTTCCAGGATCATGCATATACCTGCTCACAACTCCAACAGCTTGTGAAATGTCAGGCCTCGTACACATCATCGCATACATCAAACTCCCAACTGCATTAGCATATGGGACTTTTGCCATATATTCTCTTTCTTCTTCAGTTTTCGGAGATAATTGAGCACTAAGTTTCAAATGAGAAGCAAGTGGGGTACTTACATGTTTTGTGTTTTCATTTACACCAAAACATTGTAATACCTTTTTCAGATATTGCTTCTGATTCAAACAAAGCTTGCCTCTCTGTCTATCTCTACTTATCTCCATGCCAAGAATCTTCTTGGCCTCACCTAGATCTTTCATCTCGAACTCTTGATTCAACTGAGCCTTCAGCTTATCTATCTTATTTTGGCTCTTCGAAGCGATTAACATATCATCAACATACAAGAGTAGATAAATGAAAGATCCGTCATGCAGCTTCTGCAAATATACACAATTGTCATATTTGCTTCTTGTGTACTTCTGCCTTCTCATAAAGCTATCAAATCGCTTGTACCACTGCCTCGGGGATTGCTTCAATCCATATAGCGATTTGTTCAGCTTACAAACCCAATTTCTACCACCAGCATCTGTGTATCCTTCGGGCTAAGTCATATAGATCTCCTCTTCTAACTCACCATGCAAGAAAGCCGTCTTAACATCAAGTTGAGCTAGCTCCAAATTCAACTATGCTACCAAGGCCAACAAAATTCTAATGGAGGAATGCTTCACAACAGGGGAAAATACATCATTGTAGTCAATTCCCTCCTTCTGAGCGTAGCCTTTACCTACCAATCTTGCCTTGTAGCGAATATCTTCTTGCTAGGAGATCCATCTTTCTTTGCGAATACTCACTTGCATCCGATTGCCCTTTTACCTTTCGGTAATTGCGCCAACTCCCAAGTATTGTTCTTCCGGAGAGACTGCATTTCTTCATCCATGGCACTTTTCCATTTATCACTTTCTAAGCTTTGCATTGCTTCTTGATAAGTGATAGGAATATCATCAACAACGGGAAGGGCATAGGCCACCATATCAGTAAATCGAGCAGGTTTACGAATTTCTCTCCGTGGCCTTGCAACTGCAACTGGTTCTGGTGTACTTAGTGGTTCTTGGGTCAGAACCTCTTCAACCTCTTCAACCTCTAATTCCTCCATTGTAGCTGGAGAATTAGACTTATTAACTGGGCAAATCCACATCTGCTCAAACTCCACCTGTTTTGGAGTACACTCCACCTGCTGTGGAGTATAGCTCGTCTGAATATCTTTATCTGCTACCTTTTTCAATGTGGCAGATTCATCAAAGATAACATCTCTGCTACAGATCATTTTCTTTGTGCTTAAGCACCAAAGGCGAAATCCCTTCACTCCAGAAGTGATTCCCATAAAGAGAGCTTTCTTTGCCCTCGGATCTAACTTTGACTCATTCACATGGTAATATGCAGTGGTTCCAAACACATGTAAGGAATCATAATCTGTAGCCGGTTTTCCAGACCATACCTCCATAGGAGTTTTTCTTTCTAATACAGATAATGGCAAACGATTAATAAGATGGCCAGCGTATGTTACAGCCTCAGCCCAAAATTGCTTGCCCAACCCAGCATTGGACAACATACATCGAACTTTCTCCAACAATGTTCGATTCATACGCTCTGCCAATCCATTCTGCTGTGGTGTATCCCTAACTGTGAAGTGTCGAACAATACCATACTCTTGGCACACATCGAAGAACGGATCACTTTTATATTCCCCTCCATTGTCCGTCCTGAGCCGCTTGATTTTCTTGCCAGTCTGGTTTTCGATCATAGTTTTCCATTTAAGAAAAACTCTAAGCACTTCATCCTTAGTTCTCATGGTATACACCCAAACTCTTCTGGAAAAGTCATCAACAAAAGTAACAAAGTAGTGTTTTCCTCCCAATGAAGGTGTCTTGGAAGGCCCTCACACATCTGAGTGAACATATTCCAAAATACCTTTTGTATTATGGATAGCAGTGCCGAATTTCACTCTCTTTTGCTTTCCCAGAACACAGTGCTCACAAAATTTTAATTTGCAAGCCTTTGCACCTTTCAACAATCCTTGCTTTGCCAGAATTTGCAAGGATTTTTCGCTGGCATGTCCCAACTTCATATGCCACAACTGCATTGAGTCCAAGTCTTTGTTACCGGAAGCTGCAGCAACTGCTCCAATAACTGTACTACCTTGGTAGTAATACAAGTTATTTTTCCTGATGCCCTTCAATATCACAAGTGCGCCAGATGTCACTTTCAAAACCCCATCTCTCATAGTAACAACTGAACCATTGGATTCCAAGGCTCCCAATGAGATGAGATTTTTCTTCAAACTGGGCACGTACCGAACATCAGTCAGAACTCTGGTTGATCCATCTTTATTCTTTAATTGGATTGAACCTATCCCAACAGTTTTACAGGCATTATCATTGCCCATATAAACAACTCCTCCATTTAGTTCTACTAAATCAGAGAACCACTCCCGGTTAGGGGACATATGATAGGTACAACCCGAATCCAATATCCACTCATCTGAATGGAACGACGACGATGATGCAACCAGTGATAGTTCAGAGTCACTAGTATCATGCTTTGCAACACAAACATCTACAGCAGCTTTTCCCTTATTCTTCAGCTTTGGACAATTTTTCTTCCAGTGGCCTTTTTCATGACAAAAAGCACATTCATCTTTCCCGAGTCTGGACTTTGACTTTGATCTCCCCTTTTGAGTTTTCTTCCGAGTTTATGAACGACCTCGGACTACTAAAGCTTCTGTATCTCTGATTGAGTTTTTCTGTTTGTCCTTCTTTCTCTGTTCATAACTGTATAAGGCCGCACAGACTTCGTTCAGAGATATATCACTCCTGCCATGAAGTAGAGTAGTTTCTAGGAACTCAAACTCCTCAGGAAGTGACCCCAACAGCATCAAAGCCAAATCTTCATCTTTGAATGTCTCATCCATATTCAGCAAATCAGTGACTAACTGATTAAATTTGGTGATGTGATCATTCATTGTGGTACTTGGGACGTATGTGAAGCGAAACAGTCTTTTCTTCAAGTGGAGCTTATTTTGACTGTTTTTCTTCAAAAAATTTTCTTCAAGTGCCACCCACAACTTATTTGCAGAAGTCTCCTTTGAAAAAGCATACCTCTGCTCTCGAGAAAGGCATGATCGAATTGTGCCACATGCCAACCGATTGATCGCCTTCCAATCTTTCTCCTGTACATCATCTGGTTTCTCTTCATCAATGGCAATGTCTAGACCCTGCTGAAAAAGGGCATCTAGAACCTCACTTTGCCACATACCAAAATGGCCCGTGCCATCAAAGATCTCCACGCTCAATCTTGCATTTGCAATTGTCGGTCTTGTCCACATGGACGATGTTGAAACTCCTACACCGACCGTTTTCTCCATAATCTTTCAATATACCTAAGGAAATCTTTTCTGATGTGGAAGATCAGTTCAAACTGCAACCACAGAGCATACTACGATTAACCTTCGGCTCTGATACCACTTGTTGTTCCAATAGGGTCGGAAGCGTATAAATTATTGTACTAAAAAATCACACAAAGTTCAATTCCCAGGAAAGAGAGGTGGATCACATGGATCTCTTAAATACCAAGTCTTTCCTTAGACAGAATATCCCTTCTATAGTAATTTAATAGCACAATTAAATACTACTATTATACCCTCAAATATTGAAAGAAAAATAGGACAAGAAAGAACACAAGAGTTTTAACGAGGTTCGGTAAATTATACCTACGTCCTCGGGCACTAACACCAGATGATAACTTTACTATCTTCAAAGTATTACAAACAAATAGAATTCCTTAAGAATTCTCAAATGGGAGAAGAGAGAAAACTAAGAGAGAAAGATTGGTTGGGATGGTTGAAATGAGAAATGGTTAGGCCTATTTATAGTTGAAGTTCAGGGACTAACTTGCAAATGGCCTAAAAAATTAGGGACCAAAATTGCAATTATCCCTTTCAACTTTAAACAACTTGCCAACTATTTTTTTTCTTTCGGTGCCAATTGCACCTCCCACCATTTTTGACTTTTCAACAATCTCCACCTTGAAAATTTGATTAGGATAATCACATCTTCACATACTTCCTTCAACTCCCCAAATTCGATAAAGCTATCTTTTGTAGTGCCTCCAAATGCGCTCTCAAGCGCCATACACCTAAAGTGCTCAAATTCTCAGGATGTTAATCAAGTTCAAACAATGATTAAACTTGATTGTTGTTACCACCTTGGTCATCATATCTGCGGGATTATCTACTGTCGGAATCTTCTGAAATAGAATTTTTCCTTTTTCAAAGACTTCCCGCACAAAGTGATATCTTACGTCGATATGCTTGGTTCTTGAATGATAGACTTGATTTTTCGCTAAATAAATAGCGCTCTGACTGTCACAATATAAACTTATGTGACTTTGAACAACTCCTAAGTCTTTCAACAATCAATACATGGGCGTAATGGTTACAGTCTTCGACTAAGAGAAATGGAACTGATTTACCAAAGCTTCAGCAAAGTACATCAACTCTTTATAAGAGGAGATGTTTGTCAAGCATCTTCATACAGTATATGAGCTTTATAGTTTTAAAGATCGAAAACCAAAAAGAGGCGATTTTCAAGGAAGACGAATGCAGTCCTCCCATCATTTTGACAGCAAAGTTGAATCCAGAAACAGAGGAGTAGAGAAATGAAAGAACAATTTACATTTATTGATAGAAACTTGATAACATTACAAACTGTAATTTGATAATAACTTCAACCTGTCATCCACAAACAAGGGATCTTGTTTATTCATCTAAACAAGACATGGAAAACATAAAACACACGCCGAACATGAAGACACAGAGTACCTTATAATAGCTTTAGTATGTCAAGAACAAAACCATTGAAGCTCTTTTAACCAGATATCTCAATGGCTTTGACGTCAGGTTTCTTCACTTCCACCTTAGGAACGGTAACCGTAAGAACTCCATTTTCCATTGAAGCCTTGACTTGATCCATCTTCACATTCTCGGGCAACCTAAACCTCCTCGAAAACTTCCCACTACTCCGCTCCACACGGTGCCAGGTGTCGTTCTTGTCTTCCTTTTCTATTTTCCTCTCCCCACTGATTTGAAGCACCCTGTCATCTTCAACCTCCACTTTAACTTCTTCTTTCTTAAGCCCTGGAAGATCAGCCTTAAAGACGTGAGCTTCAGGGGTTTCCTTCCAGTCCATGCGGGCATTGACAAAAGCCGAGGTTTCTGGGGAACCTGTCGTCAGTGAAGAAGGGAAAGGGAAGTCCTTGAAAGGATCCCATACATCAAGAGCGAAAGGATCGAAGACGCTGCTCCTTCGGTTACCAAATAAACTCGGGATCATAGCCATTTCGCTTACCCAACCGAAACAATGATCAACGAAAAACTGAAAAAGAAAATGGAAACTGAAAGTTTTTGATTGCTGAGTGTTTCAGATAATCTTGCTGATGCTAATGAACTATGTCATGTTGAGAATTTATAACAAGCTGAAGAGGAATCTAGTATTTTCCCCAACTTTCATGTTTGTCTTTTGGGTCTTAAAATTTTAAATTATATTTCATGAACATTAGAGAATTAGCGCGAATGATCTGGATTCTACTGCTGTCCGAATTGGGCCCAAGTCTACTTATTTATGATTTCTTATATTGAAATTACAGCATAATATTTTTAAAAGGAAAAGAAATCCAAAGTGGAGCTTGCCATATATGTATAGGTGCCAAGAAAATTAAAATTAAATAGTACAAATTTAGCAGTGCAAATTGGGATAATGTACTGTAAACTGTCAGCTAAAAACCCTAAAATTTTGTTCTTATTAGCAAAGGTTTTTTTAATACAAATTCAAAAAATTGATAAAATTTATATGCAATCAAAGTAAAATTTTACAGTACTTGGCATAGCAACCACAATGAATCATGATCATGGCATGGCAGCACCACCATTGTCAATGAATGGCACCTCGGGGATGCACTACGGCAAGAAGATGATGATGATGCATATGACCTTCTTCTGGGGCAAGGACGCCGAGATCCTATTCTCGGGGTGGCCAGGCAGGCGTTTGGGTGGCGGCATGTATGCATTAGCCTTGATATTCATCTTTTTTCTTGCGTTCCTTGTTGAATGGATCTCTCATTCTCGGTTGATCAAGCCAGGTGGAGCGAACAATGTGTGGGCTGGCGTGGTGCAAAGTTTGTTGCATGCCGTGCGGGTTGGTCTTGCTTATTTGGTAATGCTTGCTGTCATGTCCTTTAATGGTGGGGGTGTTTTTGATGGCGATTGCTGGTCATATGTTAGGCTTTTTGTTGTTTGGTAGTAGGGTTTTCAAGAGAAATATGGATATATTGTCTTCTGAAAAAACATCTGATCATCTTCCTCCTATGAGCTGCTGATTGTTCACATAAGTGTATTGGATCCTTCTGTTTCAATTCCTTAATTAAATTTATATCTCATTGTAGTACTTGTGAAATTTATAGCAATGTAGGATATGGAAAATGTTAAATCTGAGACTATCGAATAAAAGTAAATGAAATAAGCTTCAATTTGAACATTCTTTTACTCCACACTTAATAAGATCATAAAAGAACCAAAACAATTTACAGGCTTCTAAACAAGGTCAGTGGCCCGTTTTATTGAATAAGTGCAACGGTCTCGAGCTAAAGCTTGCACCGACATATATTCGCATTCAGTACTTGAATAGAATTTTGGTAACTTGATAAAAGAAATCAAGCCATCATCTACTTGCAACGAACATATGGGGCATAATGATCCAACAATTAGCCCTACAAATTGCATGCCTTACGCATTCAAAGAATTTGAATGGAAAAACAGAAAGCAATATGAATGCTGATCAATCGCTTTCATCATTGCAAGCTGTAGCACTGGATCTTGTCCTTATGTTTGCCAGAAACATAGATCACTAGTCAAAATGGAAACAGAAAGATTATCACATTCATCAGAATTATGAAGAAGATTTGGATCATTTCAATACCGACATACGTACACACATACGCACATGCACATATACATAAACACAGAAGACACAATCTGGAAGGAGTCGTTAGATCTTGGAAATGGAAAGAATCTGACCCCACAAACCACAAGCAAGCACTTATTTTCCAACTTCTCCCACACAGCAACAGTTGATAAACGAAAAAAATACAGCAAAAGGACAAAAGGGTGCACAAATGACAAAACTTTGAGGGGCGCTGGCAAATCAGAAAACCACCCTGTCTTACCCTTTAAGCACCTAAAAAGAGGCTAAAGTCTGAAGTTCAGTCTTTTCGTCCAAGAAACTTTGAAAAAATTGGAACTTTCCAAGTGACACTTGAAAGCTATTTTCAAGCTTATAGTGATAGAGATTGCATGGACGCATATGGATTAGTGTTCTTCTCTTCTGGGTATATTTGTCTATTATTTTATGTTACAAGTGGGCCAAGTGGGTCTTCTCTCTAGAATTTGAGTGAAAGGCACGAATTTGGTTTCTGGGTCTGGGCTATAGCATAGGCAAGCAACAAGAAACTTGTATAGAATGTTTACAAGAGGCCAGAAATTTTGTTTCAATGAGATGAAGTTCACTGCTGCTAATGATTCATGTCATCTTTATTCTCACTTTTAATTTTGTTTACTTTTTAATAATGTGTAAATGAAAAACCAATCAATTTCCTTTATTTGTCAAAGTACTTAATCATCACAATGATATCCCATGATATAAGGATGGGTTTGAGAAACCAAAGGAAGTTTCATATTGCTTATAGCTGATTTTATTACAAGGATTTTACAAAAGACATCTCCAATAAGCTTACAAATACTTAAGCCTGCAGCCAGAGGAAGGTACAAAGACTGTCTGTACCCATCATTTTCATAAAGCAAATTTATTTCATTTTCCCATCTAAATTAAAACCCTTTAAAACAAGGGGGAAAGTGAAGAAGAAAAATACATATTCTTAACCCTAGATTCCCTATATTTTGACCACTGTCTGTATTTTATTTTGGCTTTTTTTTCCTCTTTTATTCTGCCTTGAACTTGTTTTGTATTGTTCCCTTCATACATTTAGCTTTGATTGAGAGAGGCAGAGGGGATTGTTATTTTAATATGTCCATTCTTGAGGTAGATTCATTTCTTGATGGTTCAAAGCCGGCACCGTCTTGGACTGATACTTTTGCAGTGAATGCATGCTATTATTCCTCCCACTTACACAAGCATCTGTATAGGAATCATTTTTTAAAAAAAGGTATTCTTTCAAAATTAAGTCGCTAAAGGATGAAGACAAATGCGAAAAAAAAGAGATTTTTTTTTCTCACCGTGTTGTAGGGGAAAAGCACTATTACTGGACCTTGTTGGAACACCTGTTTTCTCGAAGTGGAGCTTCAGTGCCTGTACTACTCTTGCAGGAATCAGAACTGTGGCACATCCTGACCAGAACAAAATCCAGGTATAAATATCTAGGAAGGAATATCTGTTATGAGGCTATCAATTTTCTTACAAAATTCATGAAATCATGAATCTAGATTTCCAATTCTAACATCTGTAAAACCAGACTTTTATTTAAAGCAACATGCAAATAGACTAAGGGGGGACCATGACAAGGTGAAGATTCCAGTTCACGTTAATCAAAATTTTGGACACTAGCAATGGAGGAAAGATTTGTTGATGAAATGGAATCTGAGAACATGGGTGGGAATATAAAAGAAAATTATCAGATTACATGGTCAAAACTAAGGAAACCAAAATAGTAAAATGTAAACCTAATCAGAAGATGGGATGGAATTGGGAGTTGATCGTCCACTGAACACTTAACCACTCCCCCCAACAAATCCAACCAAACTTTTGCCTAAATCCTAAAGGCACACCCCAGAAATTACATAAAAGTAACCTTTCAATTATTTTAAGAACCAAAAGTCAAAAATAAAAAGCTAAGGAAAGGTACTTTTTTTTAACCTTGTTTCTTGCGTGACTCAGTAGGGGTTCCTCCTATTCCACGAGGCAAGAATACCCCGGTTCCACAAGAACCATTTCTTGAACCGGATGCATTCAGGAAAACCGCTCTCATACGAGAACCGGCTTGTTGGTTGCTTTGTTGTTGTTGTTGTTGTTGCTGCTGCTGTTGCAGATTATACCAGGGATTATTAGAGTTAGTGACGGCTTTTTGGCCATTGTTAAACCCACCGAACACTCTTCCTTTGCTTTGATGATAATGCTTAACCCTTGGCTTTTGTTCCATTTGCTTCATAGCTTGCTCCTGTTTAAGCCTGTAAAGCTGTAAATATTATATGAAGGAAAATTAGTGCTGTTTCATCTGTAAATTAAGTCTTCAAAAGTAATGATGTTCATTCTTACTTGGATTGCTCTTATTTGATCATCAATAAGGGCTTGTTTTGATTGAATTCCAGCATTCAGGTTTCCCCCAGAAACTTGGATTGAATTGGATGTACTTGAAAATCTCTCACCTTGGTTATATCTTGCCGTTTCTTCAGTTATCTTCATCTTTTCAAAATTCCCAACCCAAGGTGCCATTGGAGGAGATGGCTCCCTAGATGGTACTATTGGACCATCCAGGTTCGAGCCAAACTGTGACCACAGCGTTGATTCCGGTGAACCAGCCAAACCCCATGACTTGAAAACAACAGTGAAGGAAAAATAAAAAGGATCAGTTTTTTAATGTAAAACATATCGAATCTTTGGTATTATTAACATGATCAAGAAGAATAGAGGATGGGATACCTTTTCAAGTTTATCATCATCAGGAAGCATGTACTGAGCCATCTGGCGAGTCAACTCACCAATGTAATCGTCTTCTTCTCGAGTGCTGTCTGTTGAGCTTGAACTCGGCTGATCGGAGCCAATAGGTGAACTCAACCCGGATCCAAGGTTATCTTGAGGAGTGAAAAACTGAGAAGGAAGCAATAACTCAAAGTTGTGTAGGTCAACAGCCATCATTTAATGGAAATATAAGTTTTGCACTTTAAAGTGACACTGGAAAAATCAGGTGAGTGGCTTGATGATTTGCTATTATGGATGTCGCTGGTTCGACAAGATACAATTATTACCTGATCTACTACACATGAACACTGAAAAAAAAGAGAAAGAGAACAAGAGAGTAATAAAGAGAGGGTGTGGGAGAGAATCCTGTGGGACTTTGTAACCGATGTTATAAGGAATGGAAATATGGGAATTTTGGGTTACTTCTTGGGTTCTTTTTAAGATACAGACAATATTAAAAAAAACAAGACAAGTTGAGCAAAGGAAGACTTATATAATGTTGTTTTTCCATTTATGTGCGGTGCTTGTTTTGTGTTATGTATGTTGGTTATAGCAGGTAGGACTTTAGACTTGTCCAAACTCAGCAAAATTCACCTCACCTGCCATTTGTTAGGGAGTTGCACTCTGGGTAATTAAAAAATTTTGATTTTTTAATAATAATATTAGAATTACTAATTTAAAATATAAGCAAATTGTTGAATAAGGTACAAATTGAGGGGTTTGAGGTTGATTGTTTCCACAAACAAAATAAAGGTTAATGTGGTTGACCGAGGATCAGTACTTTTGTTCTGTCTTCACATTCAAGTGTAAATAGAACAACTTATTCCATTTGTACCCAAAACAAAAGGTTTTGTAGTAACTGGACCTTGTTAAAAAGAGAAGATTTTGGTTTGCCTTTATTATATTTCCTTTAAGGTTTCGCAATTTAGTCAACAAAAAAAAAATTAAAGCTGATTAATGGGAGCAGGTGAGAATGAACAGAGATTTTGGTTGGAAAGATTTGGTACATATAAGTTAAAAGTGGTTTATCATTTTTTAGCTTTCGGCTTTCACTTATTTAAGTTCAATGGCCCAATTGGTTAAAGCTCCTGCACTCAATAACAGAGCGTGAAACTTCATTTTGGGGCCAAAATCTAAGGCTCTGAAGCCCAATTTCCCTAAAACACAGGCAGTCCAATTAGGCAGAGAAAGATAAAAGAGTACGACAGAATTTTCAACTTGATTGATTTTGTATTGGCTTCTTAAACCATAGATGGATATCATGCAGAAACTAATGGTGCCTTGACGAATATTATTCGATCCTTTGGTCACATCACTGATGCAACCAACTTGCATTTATTCTTGCCATTTCCCATTTCCTCTACCTCCTTCGACCAAGCCAGTTGGAGGACAAGGATCTAGCGCACAAGTTATTGTAAGAAAGAAAACTCAGTACCTCTCTTGAAACAAAAAAAGAAAAAACAGTATCAGTTGTTACAACGTGTATCAAACTAGACGTTGTTCTATTAAAGCTTCTCTTAAATGCTTTTTATTTATAAAATAACTTTGAAGACCTCTCATCAACAAGGTCGTTGTAGTATAGTGGTGAGTATTCCCGCCTGTCACGCGGGCGACCCGGGTTCGATCCCCGGCAACGGCGAAACGCTTTTTTTTCCCCCTGCAAAAAAGACATCACTGGGCATGGAATTCGTGCCTGTCTTGTGTGATGTTGGTTTCAGATTTTCGTTGTTGTTAGAGGTCGGTTTTGGCTTCGTTGCAGATTTCAGTTTGAGGACTTTTTTGAGTTGTTGGAGTCTTTACAGTTTTTTTCTTTTATTTCTATTATTTGGATATGGAGACGGATGATGAGTATTGACTTGAGTAGTGCCTTTGCATGAATTGTGGAAAAAGATACTTGTTTTTCAATTTTTGCTGTGCAACTTTGATACAAAGCAAAAATATGGTATTTTTGATACAGAATCTCAAGCATGATCTTTTACATATAAAGGACTTCTCAAGCTTCATTTTCCAGAGAAAAATTATGAAAAAGGTATTACTGAAACGATTTGAAATCCAAAGAGTCGGCAACTTATTCATGCTTTTATGTTCTTCCATAATTATTGGCTTTGCTTTGCTTTATGAATTCCTGCAAATTTTCAGGATTAACAAAGTGTGTTAGTGTAAGAAACTCAACTGAAATCTTCAGACAAGTTTATTGAGAATCCGAATACCTTGGAGAATTTCAGGTGCATAGGAAATCTAGGCTCTAATAATAAAGCGAACCTGTAGAAATCCAAGTCAAGTGTTTGAGATATAGGAATAACTCTAAACCCAGAATTTCGTTGATCACCAACTTGAAGCTTTCAAATAGAAAATCAGTACCTTGCCACCAATTCCCTCTAGAAGCATCCATTGAATTGTTTCCTTTAGTGTCATCTTCTCCCCCATCTTTTTTAAACTATAGTCATTCACCAAAATATATACAATAATTACTTTCATATATACACATGTATCAGAAACTAGTTTTCATATCAGAGTTTGATATGTCGAGACTCACAACCGGATACGATGTTGTAGATGTTTGGCAAGTCGAGGGATGGGAATACAAGTCCTGCCCACCGTAGTAAAGAGATGAACTTAAATGGCATGGTTCAACCCTTTCTTCCTTGTTTGGCAGTGGAGCTACATTATATGAACCAAAAAGAAAAGATTAATCAGACAAAGTTATAGGAGATTAGTGAAACATATATATACAGTATACTCACACACACACAGATCAATAACCTTGCATACCTTGTCTCCAAGCTGAACCTTCTAAAGGCTGCTTTGGCCATGATTCCAGCACCTTGGAGCCTGAGGAGTTCTTCCCTCCAACCTGAAATTTCATACAAAGAAACCTCTAATTTAGACCAAAAATATGTGTCGGCCATGATTGTCCAATACTATTTGAAAAGTCTGAGTAACTTCGAAATATGAGACCTTTCAGCTTCAGTTTTAAAGACTAGTGTACATGTCAGAAAAAAAAAAAGGAAATTTACTGGAGCATGTCAATAACATCCTGAAAAGCTCATACCCTTATTAGACAAAAATTAACCTTTTCAAACTTTCTTAAAACTGTTAACCCTACATATACCATAATACAATAAAACTTGGTAGCATGAATAATGTACTAAAACATGTCTAGTGTCTAATCAGCAGGATTGAATATACGAAGAGAAGCAAGAAAGGAACTGAAAAGATTCAAAAGAAATAAAACCATAACAAATACAATCACCAACGCAAAAAGAAAGTATATGTATATACCGAAGATGGAGGTGGAAAAATGGAACTGAAAATCCCTTTTGATGATGAAGATGATGAATCTTTGGAGCCAAAAAGATCAGCTGTGAACGAGGAAGAAGAACCAACTTGTCTCTTAGTCTCCATTGCTTTTTCTTCTTTGAAACCAGCCCCGAAGTAAAACAAAGGTCCAAAAACTAAATCAAATACAGTGTACCAACGCCTTCCAAGAAAAGACTACACCAGTTGAAAGAAAGAAAGAAAAACAGATAAGATTTGCAGAGAAAATACAAAGGGAAATGAGCAGTGCACGTGACGATCACAGTATATGGGAGGGATGTATAACTGTCTCAGTAGACCATCAAATATATACACTCAAAATTAGTTGACACTGCAGTGCAGCCCATGTGCCTATCATCATCAAACCAAAAAAGGTGTTGTATGACTATGGTAAAGAATTCCCTTCTTTTTCTTTTTTCTCTTTTAAAATCAAAAGAAATGAAGGAATTTTGCTATTAAGTTTCCTCTCATTCACAGTTTATTCTCTCAATCTTACTTTTTTTCAACTATAGTAAGGGATAAGTGCCACGGGTGGTCCACTTGGCATCCTAACTGGCTTACCGTTTACTGCCATCTGTACTCAAATGGATAAATGCAGCCTCTCTTGGCTCTATAGGGTCAAAAACAAACCCAACTAAACCGTCCTTCCCTAACAAGTACTTGACCCTTCATGTCCAGGGAATGATTTTCTTTTCTTCTTTACATCGAATTTCATTTTTAGTGAATATATACAACTTTTTAATAATATGATTTGTATGAAGTATGAACCAAAAGTGTTAAACCCGAATTCAGGGAATGAATTCTTTGGATATAGCTTCAAGATGGGTTGAATGAAAGATTTGAAGAGATCTCTATTCTTTTGACTCACATGCAACAAGATAACTAGATAAGGTTTAATTTCCCCACTCACTCATCCTTTTCCTTTTTATGTGCCCTTAATAGTTATTGACCTTTAATTATTCTCTTTTAAATACCAAAGTTCGACACTAAAATAGCATTTAAATGAGATTATTATTTATACTTGAAATTGAAGCTACCTAACTAATCATATTGATGTATTTGGCATGACGAAGATACTAAATTGCTTACCACCAAATCCTCTTTGCCTTCTCTGCTTTCCTTTTTGGCTGTCTGTCATTAAATGGGTTCAATTATTATTATAATCATTACTTTAAAGAAAATGGGTTCAATTAAGAGGAGCCAGATTTTCCATTAGGAATAAACCATCACTTATCCGCATTTTAAACTTATCCAAATCGAAATCGGTTTCCGATTGGGGGGTTTTGAGATATCATTATCCAATCTCACATATTATGTGCAAATTGCATGTTATTAAGAGCAAAGTTGGTGATGTTTTGGGACTAAAATAAGATTGAATATTCATAGAGATAAAGGTGATGCGTCAGCTCAACCAATTTGGAGAGTGATAGTTTGACTGAATTTTCCTGGAAAAAAATATCCAGCGTTGTGGTCATTTTCGGTCATGATGATCTCATCTTGGGAAGTAATGGTTGAGAGAGCATGCTGGGATTTTGTTTGATGGAGCTTCAATTTGTAATCTCATGCAACATGTTTCCATCCGTAAACTGAAATTTTATTAACATATCATGTTTCTTAAAAAAACATCTCGGATTCAATCATATCAAAAAACTTTACCATCTACTGATATTTATCTTATGAACTACGCTTTCATTGTTTTTGGGGGGAGGGGGGGAATCCATATCAAATTTGTGAATCCAATAATGAGTTGTGAGAAATAATATGCAGAATCGGGTTCACCAAGAATAATCAAAATTCTTCTTGCACCCATATGTATTAGCTTGAAACAAACAACTTTTTTCCTTGATGAAGGTTTCAAACTTTCAATAATAGTTCGAGTATCTCATCCTCTTTTTCCTTTCATCTCCTTCCTTATAAAGCAAACTCTTTACTTATTTATTCATCGATCTTACAGCAATATCGCCAATTGGCTATCATTGTTTAGGCAACCTGCTAGAGGATAAGGACATGATAACATAATGCAAACATAACACAAAAAAATAGTGAAAACACCGACCATAGCATGATCATCAAACAAATTTATAATACGAGTTATAATGTAAATATAAACATTGTCACCATTATAACATGAACAGGACATTATACAGCAACTGTTGGGTCTCAAGAATGAGCCCAACAAATGTTATCCATCTTCCATGTGCATCTAGCAATAAATCAAGGGCAAACTTTAACGTGAATGAGTCCAAGACATGTTCTAAGGTACACCGCAGTCTTAAGATGGGAGAACTCCTTAATGACACAGACATGTCGACCATGCTATCTCTGAACAGGAAATTATCTCCAATATAAGATCTTCTTCAATGGAGTAACTCATTCTTTGCTTCCTCCTTGTAAAGCATTGCTGTCTTAACCGTACGAGTTTCTATCAACCCTATGCGATCAAGATCACTCATTTGAAGCCCTGAAACCAATGAAAATTGAATCAAAATAAAAAATAAAAAAACACGTCATATAATAGATTAGTGTAATCCAGTGCATTTGTCAAATGGAGAACTGCATTACCAGTTCTTTTCCAAATGATTAGTTTAGTGGCATCAAGTGATTAACTAATAACACTGAACTAACAAAAACTATTGGTTCTCACAAAAACAGATAAAGATTGCAATGATCCTAGAAGATCCATTCAGTCAAGCACTAGGACACATCATATGCATAGATCACCTAATAAGTAACACATTTGAGTGCACAAGAAGCACTGGTTCAACAGAGGTAATAGCTGATGCCAACATCCTGGTAAGAAAAAGTTGATAGTTTCAGAGTTGACATGGTTAAGTTAGCTGCTTGCATGTACAAAGCTTTCTTAATGAATTATTAACCAAATTACCCTAAAAAATGTCAATTCGTCGTCACCAATTATTACTGTTATTTCTTTAAAAAATGAAATTAAAGAAAGAAAACACAAAAACTAGAAAGAGCATGGGTCACTATGCAAACCTCAACATCTGCCAAAAATTTCTTCTGGAGGATCATAAGCATGCTTTTCTGGAAAGAGCTCCTCAAAGTCTTTCTTAACTCTGTTCCTCAAAAGAGGATGTGGCAGAAGCCCCTTTAGTAAAATCCTGAATGGCAACTCCTCTGGTGGATCCGGAGATTTTATCATATCCTCATATATGTTCATTGCATCGGCAGGAGAACCGTCCCTCAGGAATCCCCTAATGATCTCGGTGTATGTCTGAGAATCAGGGAACAGATTTTCCTTTCTCATAGATTCCCATAACTTCATTGCTTCATCCATTTTCCTGCATCTCGCTAATGCAATAATCAAGTCCTTATACAAATAGACGTCAGGTGTATACCAGTCTTGCTTTTGAATCACCTCAAAAACCTGAAAATGCAGCAAGATACAAAATATCAAGCAGATGATATTATAACTCAGAAGCAACTTTATCTACTTCACAAGGAGAAAACCCGATTAAGTACTCTGTGTATGCAACAATAAAAACACCCATTCTCATGCTCAATAACTATATATATTAGTGTACTGAAAAAGGAATTACATAATTTCAGTGCAAAAAGGCATTAGGGTTTTCTGGATAATGGGCCGGAAATTCAATGCTCACCAAGAAATATTAAAAATCTCTCTCAAGCATTTGATCAAACAAAATAAAAGCAATCTCATTTCACTCTAACTCAGAGAAAAACGAAGAATGCAAAAGAGTCCAGAAAAACCCAAATAAGAGAAAATTAAAAGAATTAATGGAAGTGAAAATGCAAGGAGTACCTTTACAGCCAGAGAAGTCTCCTCTTGACGTTCAAGCTCTGAAAGAACAGCAATCAAATCCATCTTCAACAGCCTTAAAACATGGGTTTTGATAAATTTCAGAACTTTATCTTCATCATCCTTAAATCTCTTTAAACCCAATATTACAAAAAGGGCTTCTTTCCCTATCAGCTTTTTGCCTTTCCAAAGGGGACCTCTCGGTCTCCCATCATGATATTGCTTAAACCCTGAAATGGGTTTATGGAAATCGGGTTGTACAGGTGGAATTTGAGGTTTTACAAGAAACGGGGACCTCGTAATACTGTTTTTCGTGAGGTTTTGAAGGAGGATTGACGTTAAAATTGGGAACTTCGATTTTGAAAAGGCGCGAGTTGCCATTAGAGCCGGTAGAATACGGGAATGTGAAGGGTTTAGGAGAAGAAAAATACTCCCAAGTCCTTAAATTATACTCCGTTTTTCTCATTTTGATCCTTAAATGTTTTTTCTACCCAGGTCAGGACAAGGTTAAGGGCTGTTCACCAATTTGGTCCTTTAACTTCATTTTTTTTAAAATTTAGTCACTTATTCCCTATGTGTTAGATGAAGATATCACAATGACATCATCACTCAAAAAAAATTTTAGTAAGGCCTACTAAGTTAATGGTGTTATCATAGTTTATACCTTTTGCAAGTATTTTAATTTATCCTATTGTTTATTAATAATTATGTTACGCTACTCAATTTTGGACTTTATAGTAAAAAAAATGAAAGCTTAGGGATTATTCATAGTTGTGATATACGTAATTAGGTAATATATACATAATAAAATAACAGAATATTATATAGATGGGAAAAAATATTTTATAAACTTACGACATAATAAAATGCAAATACATAACGCAATCCGTGAAGGAATCCTTATTAGAGAACAAAAAAGATGACAATCTAAACAAAGAATTAACTAGACTTAATACTAGGATATGTATGTACAACAATTGGACTTCTAACAATATGTGTCCCATCCGACCAGACCAATGTAGTAGACTCCATAGACTTTGCTGATAAACCTCCACCACTAACAGTAACAGTAAAAGTTTTGGTCTCTTTCAATGCCTTGAAAGTCAAAACCTTAGGCACCACTTCAACTTTAAGTTTTGGGTTTGGAGAGATTTGAACCCTGTAAATAGAGTTTGGAAGGCCAACATTCTTGACTGTTCTACGAAAACTAACAGTAAAAGACTTGACGGCTGGGACTGAAGCTGCCAATGAAGGATAATTCATATCCCTTGCTGGAACATTTTTAGATTTCACAGGGCAAGCACTGATCTCTCCTGAAATTTGCTTTATATTATCTTGAGTGTATCCCAAACTGCACATCAGTTTTATGTAATCTTCCTTCGAAGTTTCGTATACAAGTCCTGGAACGATGGCTCTTACAGGGTTGACATGCCCCGATCCATAAGATATTTCACCATCTGGGTTTTTGGTTCTATCCATTGCCCACGCTAACAACAAAGAAAAAAATGGTCAGACATGAATATTGATTTGTTTAAACCATGGATATACAAAATTTATATACCAGTAGTCATGAGAGCAGATTTGATGGCTGAGGGAGACCAATCTGGGTGAAATGTTTTAACATATGCGGCTATACCAGCAACATGAGGGCAAGACATTGAGGTTCCTGATAATATACTATATTTTACTCGCCTTTTATCTAGAGGTGAACCACTAGGTGATGAGATTGGCGAATAGGCTGCTAAAATTTCGGCTCCTGGAGCTGTTATATCCGGCTGTAGAAAATAAAAATCGGTATAAGATATGTTTCAATTCTTCAACTTTATTAGAAATGCGAATTAAAAACTGTATACCTTGAGAATATCAGGTGCAATAAAATTAGGCCCAAGTGAGGAGAATTGAGCAACCACCGGAGAATATGATTCTTTAATGGATTCACTTCTCAATATTTCTGCAACAGGGTTCCTAAAACATAGGATAAAGAAACAAAGTCATTCAAACAATCCTGGAAGGTTGCTAGCCACACTGAAAAATTAAACTTTAGCATACAACATACTTGGTTGAATTCTTGTAGGACAACAGCAAATCATAGTCTCTAGCGTTTAAACCAGGCGAAGGCAATGGTGTAATAAAAGACACGGGTAGGTCATCTAGAACAATTGACCCTGCAGCACCAGCACTATAAACTACAGAATCACTTCCGGAATTATCGCACAAAACAATCTTTCCTTTAACTAGTTTACTGTCGACACATGATTCGTTGCACAACCTGTAAGGAAAGATAAATATTTTTGGCTAATACACTGAATACTGTGTATTGGAACAAACGAAATTTAACATATTATGTTAAATTGCACAAACCTAGCATCATCTTCAGAGCAGATACTTGAAACTTCACGTCCATAAAGTAAAGGCAACTTTTTTCCATTGAAAGTATCAGGATTAACTGAAAATCCCTGTTGGATCAAAGATTATGCTATAAAGCTTATGAAAGAGTACGGAATGATTGATGAGCAAGAGGCTGAGTTTAAGATGCTGCTTACATTTAAGGTCTTGCCATTCCCGAGAACAACTTTGGTGGATAATCTACGGTCCGTGGTACTTGCTGCAACAGCAACCATCCAAGGAGCAACACTTTCAACCCCAAGTGGTCCTGCTACACCATTATTGCCTGCAGAATTCAGAGTAAGTATTCCTTTCTCCATTGCATGGAAAGAACCAATGGCGATGACATCATCAAAGAATTCTGTTGATTCAGCTGATCCTAGTGACACTGATAAAATATCAACACCATCAGCGATAGCATCATCGAAAGCTGCAAGGATATCCACTGATTCACACCCTTTTTTATGGCAAACTTTGTATGCAGCAATCCTTGCAGAGGGAACCCCTCCTCTTGCTGTACCTTGTGCAAGTCCGAAAAAGCTAACATCCTTTACCACATTCCCGGCTGCTGTTGACGCTGTATGGGTACCATGACCCGAATTGTCTCTTGCAGACTCATCACCAGATGGCACTGACTTGTAAAACCGAGCACCGATGACCTTGCTGAAGCAGAAACCATGTCAAGTAAGACAATTTTTATATCAAATTATTCATGAACATATGAAACTATCAATAAATAAAGTGAGAAAATTCTGAAGGTAATGTACTTGTTACAAGTGAAGTTTTTGCCGCCTCTGCAAACACCCTTCCATTTCTTCGGAGGGGGACCAAAACCTTTATCACTGAAACTTGGTAGCTCAGGCCAGATCCCACTGTCAATGACACCTATAATGACATTGCTCTCAACGGTGGGATTGCGTCTAACAGTATTACTAAAACCCATAAAATCCCATGACCTTGTTGTCCGAGGGTGGTAAATTCGATTAGGAATAATGGAGACTACTCCTTTCATGTCTGCACATATCATATTATAATTTTAAATTAAACAGGCCTCATTAAAATCAATTACAACAATAATCACCATTAATAACAGCAGTTTGAAAAACACGTACTGGCCAGTTCTTCTACTTCCTCCTCAGTGAGCTTGGCAGCAAACCCATTCAAGCTCCTTCTGTAACTTCTGATCATGGATTCTTCCACAGAACTACATATATTTCGAAAGAATATGATCAAGTAAGAGTTAAGATTCATCTCTGAATCCATAAATAAATAATGATAATAAAAGGTTACCTTCCCCTGATAACTTTTTGAAGCATAGTTCGTTGCCTGGAAGTTGCAAGATATTCCCCCTCAGGAGCCGATCCCATATAAACAATGTAAGCCTGCATCGATCATTTTCTTATCAAATAAAATCACAGACAGTATCATCATATTTATTACCCGTTGTTAAGTCACAAACACAACACTTGCCTTTCTATCATCATTAGCTGCTGCTATGGACGATTGGCCAATCGCAAGTGTAAGGAAGAAGGAAATGTTTAGAAACAGCTGAAACCTGTAACTGGCCATTGGTATATTTGCAGTGTATCCAGACAAGTTGGTGCTTCTTATATGGGGTTCAGGACATGATCCAGTATCAAATATCCCGGATTTTCTCTATCAATTTATTTTGGAGAGAAATTTAGGGCTAATTAAGTAATTCAATGTTCTTTCATATAAGTAAAGAAATTTCATGAATTACAACATCTAGCAATCACTTGTGAATCTTCAAATAAAGCATAATTTGATTAGTTTCCTTAAAAACAAATCATTTCTTTGACTTTTTATCATCTGTAAAATGTCTACTTCCTATAATATAATTAAAGGATATCAATTACTACGTTAATTGAGATTTATGAAATAAAATCCATTAAAAGCACACAAATCATTGAGATTTGGTATACTCCTTTCTGGTATCTGTACTCATTTTTTGCCATTCATGTGAATTTGACAAAATTGCCAAATTTTAGCCTAATTCTACTTGTTTGCTGAACTTCAACAGATTTGAACACATTGGTTTTGAAATGTCCAAACATGACTTATAATCTGCTATACCATAATCGGTTTTAACTTGTACGAGTTAAAAAAGATAATTGATTCAAGACTTAGCTGGAATGGTTTTATCGTGTTTCAATTATATGAATCCATTTTACTTTGGAATTCAGTTCTAATACATATGAAATCAAATTTTATATTAAATCAATTATATAATCTAGCCCTCGGAATTGTCCATTTGTACCTACTTGTTCTCTAAAATTTTTTTTGGAACTAGTTGGTCTCTGAATTCATATTCTGATAATCAAGTTGACACTTCCACATTAATATCGTTACTTTGTGCTGATCTGACACTATTAACTAATCTGTTGTGTCACATGGTAAACAATGGAGAAAAGGGAGAGGAAGCAGAATCTTTGACGGTTGCCGAAAAGGACCATCTGAGTACAACGGAGTAGCAATGACGGCTAGGGTTAATTTAGGGGTTTTAAGTGAAGAAAAAATAGAAAGAAACAAAATGACATTTTTGGAACTACGGTGGGGATGAATCTCAAAATTATAAATGAACTTTGATTTAATGTGCAATTGTATGGGTTTTTTACAAAAATATTATAAAAAAAATAAAAAAAAATAACTAAAATGTTATAACTTTTTTTTATTTACCAAAATATATGTATATATTTTTTATTTACCAAAATATATCAAAAAAAAACCAAAAAACAAAAAAAAAATCTGACACCAGCCTGATCAGGCCAATTAAATTGGCGGCACCAAAGGTGCCAAATAAATTGGTGGCACCAATGGTGCCAATGTAATTGGCGGCACCATGGTGCCAAAGGAAAAAAAATGTGTAATTGTTTTCTAAGTCCTCCTTATTTATTATTATTTTTATTCCCCTTCAACTCATTTTTTTATTTAATAACTCTATTTTAATTTAATAAACTATTATCATTTAATAACTCTATTTTAATTTAATAAACTATTAAGTAATACTTAATTTTTTAAATTAAAATAGAGTTATTAAATAAGAGAATTCTAATTAAGTGACCATCTGCAGTTTCAAGGGCCAGACATGCAAATTTACCATTTTGAATTTTGAAAGTGATTGCTGATGCTTGAGCACTAAAATTGAAATGTGGCTAATTACCTTCTAAGCCCTCCTTATTTATTATTTTCTTTTTATTCCCCTTCAACTCAATTTTTTATTTAATAACTCTATTTTAATTTAAAAAATTAAGTATTACTTAATATTTTACTAAATTAAAATAGATTTATTAAATGAGAATAGTTTATTAAATAAAAATTGAGTTATTAAATAAAAATTGAGTCGAAGGGGAATAAAAAGAAAATAATAAATAAGGAGGGCTTAGAAGGCAATTAGCCACATTTCAACTTTAGTGCGCAAGCAGCAGAAATTCACTTTCAAAATTCAAAATGGTAAATTTGCATGTCAGGTCCTTGAAACTGCAGATGGCCACTTAATTAGAATTCTCTCATTTAATAACTCTATTTTAATTTCAAAAAATTAAGTATTACTTAATAGTTTATTAAATTAAAATAGAGTTATTAAATGATAATAGTTTATTAAATTAAAATAGAGTTATTAAATAAAAAAATGAGTTGAAGGGGAATAAAAAGAAAATAATAAATAAGGAGGGCTTAGAAGGCAATTAGCCACATTTCAATTTTAGTGCGCAAGCAGCAGCAATTCACTTTCAAAATTTAAAATGGTAAATTTGCATATCAGGTCCTTAAAACTGCAGATAGTCACTTAATTAGAATTCTCTCATTTAATAACTCTATTTTAATTTAAAAAAATTAAGTATTACTTAATAGTTTATTAAATTAAAATAGAGTTATTAAATGAGAATAGTTTATTAAATTAAAATAGAGTTATTAAATAAAAAATGAGTTGAAGGGGAATAAAAAGAAAATAATAAACAATGAGGACTTAGAAAGCAATTACACACTTTTTTTTCCTTTGGCACCATGGTGCCGCCAATTATACCAATTCATTTGGCACCTTTGGTGCCACCAATTTAATTGGCTTAATCAGGCTGGTGTCAGATTTTTTTTTTGTTTTTTTGGTTTTTTTTATATATTTTGATAAATTAAAAAAATATATTTTTGGTAAATAAAAAAAGTTATAACATTTTAGTAATTTTTTTATTTTTTTATAATATTTTTGTAAAAAACCTGCAATTGTATACATGAAATTTAATTTGCTGCAATTATACACATGAAACTCTAATTGTGGTTCAAATGTATACTTGAAACATTAATTTTGATTTAATCATACACGTTTAAAGAAATAAACATCAATTTATTTTTATATTGGATAAATATAATTATTTATATATGCAATATATGAACATAAAATGATGTTATATCAATAATTGTGTTAATAATTTATAAGAATTGAATCAAATCAAAATTTCATGTATAAAATTACACAAAATCAAAGTTCATATATACAATTGCATATTAACCCATAGTCCATGTGCAGTTTTGGTATTTATCCCAACTATACTGTCATAAAGTTGTCCATGGTTCAGGTCAGGCCAGTCCAGTCTAGTCCTTGATAAAATTTTAGGCCTAAGTTTTTCCAAAACCCGGTCCGGCTTGTTTGTATTAATTTTTTTTAATTTTATATTTTTATGTAGTTTTTAAAAAATATAATACACCAAATATACTAAAAATATTAAAATAGATATTTCTCCAACAAAATGAAAATAAATTAAAAAAAGTTTTTATACTTACTTAAATAACATTAAGATAAGTGTAACTTAACAAGCAAATACCTCTAAAATAGTAGCAAAATTAAAAATAAAACAAATGTTGTACAATACCAAACATTAACAATAAAATAGTAGCAACATAATAGTGAAATAATAGCAAAACAGTGATAAAAAGTAGCAAAACAGCATGATTTTTTATTACAAATTTGGGTCGGGTCGGACCAGGCCCAAGCCAAAAACCTTATCGAGGCCCAGTCCATTTTCTAAATGAATCTTATTTTTTTCCCAAACCCATTATTTGAGACTGTATTTTTACTCAAATCATCTCATTTTTCGAATTAACCACCCGGCCTAGCCCATGGACAACTCAACTAACCAAAAAAAGAAATGAATGAATGAAAAAAAGGGGCTTTCACTTGGTTAAACCTGCCCCTAAACATGTGTTTTACTGACCTACTTCAGTTGAAGAGGAAAAGCCGATAGTTGCACGGCCCAAGGGAATAAAAAACCCACTACATGAGACATTTCTAGCAACATCTTGCTTATTATTAACTTACATAATAACCAATGTAATTTAATTATTTTTTTCATTCGTTTTTTATATAATGATTTTAAAATTAAATTATATTCCAATTTTATTTTCTTATACATATTCTAATTTAATTAAACATATGTTTATTATACTCAAACCATTTTTTGCTTCGCATTTTAAATATTTTGTATTATATTAATATCTTTTAGGTACATTCTTACAAAAACAATAGTACGTTATAATTATTCCTACAATAATTCACTTATATGCAATATTTTTATTGTATTATACATTAAGTTACAAGCACTATTAAATCAATTTTTTAAATATTCATTGTATTTTAGATCAATATCTTTATTTTTATTATACATATTCTAATTTAATTAAACATATGTTTATTATACTCAAACCATTTTTTGCTTCGCATTTTAAATATTTTGTATTATATTAATATCTTTTAGGTACATTCTTACAAAAACAATAGTACGTTATAATTATTCCTACAATAATTCACTTATATGCAATATTTTTATTGTATTATACATTAAGTTACAAGCACTATTAAATCAATTTTTTAAATATTCATTGTATTTTAGATCAATATCTTTATTTTTATTTATCCTTATATCTAGAGGTGATCATAGACTAGATCAGGTCTCAATAGAATTTGAGGCTCGTTTTTTAGGTTCAAGTCTGACTCGAGACGAAAAGTAGGCCTAAATTTTACACAAATTCAACCCAGGTAAAAATGTTAAAACCTGAGCTCGATTCAGCCCACCTGTATTAAAATTTTGTTATATTATTATTTTTATATAAAAATAATTTTTTTTAATATAACACATCAAATACACTAAAAACATTGAAATAAATGTTTCTCAACAAATTGAAAATAAACTTAAAAACTATTTATACTTAAATAACACTAACATAGATACAACTTAATAAACAAATACATCTAAAATAGTAACAAAATTAACAATAAAATAATAATTATACAATCTCCAAACAATAACAATAAAATAATAGCAATATAATAACAAAGCGGAACCAACACAGTGACAAAATAGTAAAAACAATACCAAAAAATAGCAAGTTTTCTTTTGCAAATTCGGGTAAAGCCCGAACAATAAAAAAAAAACTTACTTAAGGCCTAATTCACTTAAAAAATGGACCTTTTTTTTTATCTAAACTCATTTTTTAATCTTACATTTTTACCTAAACCTTTCCACTACTCAACTCAGCCGAGTTCTACCTATGCCCAAAAGCTTACTTTTAATGATAAAATATGTATGGTTATATTGCTTTAAAACAAGTAACAAATTATACATGATCATATTACCTTTTATTTGTACTATATGTTAGTTATATAAAAACCTATATATTTCAAAAAAGTATTTAGTTAATTAAAATAGCTTAATTTACAGCAATGTCAAAATTGTAATTTCCATATTCTATTTTGTTTTATTATAAACCTTCCACATATGTATTTATACAAAAATTTGATTTAGGCGATGACTTTTCAACATGTAAAAAGTCTTTAAAGGATTTAATCGGCTTGTTGTTAAAATTTAAGTTTCTCAAAACATTTAACTTTTTAAAAATTTATATTTCATTTAAAATTTTACACACGTAAAATAATTAAGAAATCCTAGCAATTTTCAAAAATAATAAGTTTCATTTTTAAGTTTTAATTTAATATTAATATATTAAATTAATTTAAATGAGGTTCAAATTTTATGAAGGTGATAGTGTCACGGACTTAGATTTTTCCCATGCAATCTATGTGGCCTTATGCAGTTTTTTCGCTCAAAAAATGTATAAGTCAGCTTAACTCTCAGCACCAACGAATAACAAATATGAATAAATATGAAATATAAGAACAAAGTCACGGAAAAGCTAAGAACACATGAGAGAGTTTGAGAGAATGCTCTCTGGAATCCTATTTCTTTTAAGAATTTAAGATGCAATGGATGATTTACAAGTGAGAGGAAGACTCTCTATTTATAGTTGAACTTTTCCAAAACCAACGGTCAAGATTAAGTTACATCAACTACTAGGATTAAAAGTTATTTACAAATCATATCTCTAAGATTACATTTATTATATCTTCTAATATTACAAGTTATCTCCAATATTGTATATCTTTGACTTGGTCATACTTTGTAGATGAGTCTTTAATCTCTTAAAGCAACGGACTAGTTAGTTTGGGCCACCCAAGCTTCTTTATCAGTTATTAGAATCGGGTCAGTTCTTATAAACTAAATGATCCTCATCTCAATGATAAACCTCCATGGAATACATTGTGTGCGATAGTCACGGGCTTTGCATCTTGACCCATGACAACAGTCGTTTCCTTGTTCATCTCTTAACCAATGATATTACAAATTTGTGTTACCATTTACATACATACACATTATATTTATTTTAAATTTGGAAATATTACATGGAATTTAAATTATTATTAAAATTTTAAAACTTTTTTATCATGATCTATTTGCTTAATACTATGATTTTTTTAGTAACAACATATATAATAATTATATATTTATGCCATAAAAAATTATATATTTATTAGCTTAAAATAATCGAGACTTGCAATTTTTAAAGTATTGTAAAAAAATAATAATATTACTATCATTTTTAACGTTATAATTTTAAAATAATAATATAATAACTTTAGCAATTAAACAAATTTATATACAATTCACTAGATTTCTTAACAATAACTATTCAAAAATTTCTTTAAAAATGTAATTAATAAATATAAAAAAGTTAAACGCAAATTTTAAAAATATAAAATACTACTAAAATATCGAAACATGTTAATTATAAAATTATTTTTCAAATCATGATAAAAATTTAAAAAAATTAAAACATAGTTTAAAAATAAAAACAATGTTAAAAATGTTTTAAATTTATCTAACTCTTGAAAAGATAAGAATTCTTACAAAAATTATAAGGCATCGAAAATATAACAAAAACAACTCAAAAGAGAAAGAAACTTGAATTGAACAAAAAAAACTATAAGAAAGCAATGCATACAAGGTGTTTGAGTAAATATTTTTAAATATATATTTTAACTCAAGAATGGAAAATGAAGTATAATGAGATCAAGTGATTAGAAATGAAAATGGCTCTAATTATAATTGAGCACTCTCAGATCCAATAGTATTGATAAAATTTCATTTTTCATCTGCAATAATAGAGTGCTAAGAAATTTAAGCTCTATACATATTTATAAATTAGGATTTATAATAATCATTTTGATAAAAGTATAATTTACTGAAATATTTATAATTTAAACATTATTTAAGTATATAAAATTAATTAAAAAAACATAAAGGGTCTAAAATTTGCGCCGACTACTATATATAATATATTACGGTAACATGCTGAGTTGCTTTTCGCTTTTTTTTCAATAACCGGATTGAACATTGAAGGAAGAGAGACATGCTTAGCTGATATTGCTAAGTGCTACATCTTGGGATGTCCAAAATTCGGGTAAAACCGAAAAAATTCAGTTAATCGATCGAATTTGGTTAATCGGTCGGTTAAACAAATTTTTTCGGTCGGGGGTCGGTTAATTATTTTTTAATTTTTCAGTTAACGGTTAATTCGATTCGAAACCAGTCGGTTAACCAAATTTTTTCGGTTTAACCGAAAAAATTAATAAATAAAATTATAATATATAAATAGACCACTATTCACCTAAACCCAATTCAAACCCAAGTATTCAACACAACCCAATCATAAAAATTACAAATAATTTAATAAATAAAAATAAAATTCTAAAACTAAAACTAAAGTCTAAAAGTCTAAAAATAATTTAATTATGTAGTGATTCAATTCGATTAATTCGGGTAATCCGGTTAATTCGGTTAATTTTTAATTAAAAATAATAAAAAATAATTTTCGGTTAATTCGGTTAACCGACCGAATTAACCGATCGGTTCGGTTAATTTTTTTTGAAAAAATTTCGATTCGATTAACGGTTAAAAATTTTAAAAAGTCGGTTAATTCAATTAATATTATTTCGGATCGATTAACCGAATGAACACCCTTAACATCCACCATCAGAGCAACTCATTCAGCCAACCAGCCTCGTAATATTCATTTTTGTCCTTCCAAGTTTTTTTTTTATTTACAAAATTACCACTCAAGCGGCACCGTTTTCACCCCAAAATTGAAAAAGGCAAAAAAGGACGCGAAAACCTCAATAACATATTATTTTCTGTCAAATTCTGCGTACTCTGTGTAAATTGTGTATTTTTACCTTTAATTTGTTAATTTTCAATATATTTTTAGAATTTGAAAATATTAATTCTAATCGAATGAAAAATATTAAATTAAAAAAAATATTATCACACACGGCCGTAGCCAGGGGTTGATAGGCGTTCTGACCCCTAAAATTTTTAAGAAAATTTTTTATTTAAGCCTTTTAATTTTTTAAAAATTTTAATTTAGTAATGATAAAATTATATTTTACCCCTTAAAAATGCTAAAAATTTAATTTAGTCTTTTAAAAATTATAAAAATATATTGTTCAAAAAAATTAGTTAATAAATTTAATGGGTTCCATTTGTATTAAGACTAAATTTTAAAATTAAAAAAATATAACCACTAAGAATGATCCAATTGATGAACGTGGATTAAATCTATAACTTTACAGATAATATAGGACTAATGACATAAATTTAATCAAATAGATTTAACTGATACCATTGAATGAGGACTAAAGTTTCAAAATTTGAAAAATATAAGGATTAAAATTGATCAAATTAAAATACAGGTATTAAATTCACAATTTACTCAAAGTACAGGGTCTAATAACAGAAATTGACCTATTATTTTATAGAAAAATCATCAAAATCAAATCCCCTGGCACTCCTTTCCACCTCTCTCCAATCGTCATTGGTTTTTCCGTCTCCTCTCATTTGATTACACTTTTTCCTTCTTCTTTTTTCAGTCTCTCTCTCTCCTTTTTTTCCCCCTAAAATTTTATTATAATAAATCCTCTAAAATTATCTGTTTTTCACATTGATAATCTTCTCTTCTCGATCTATCCGCTTCGGGTAAGTTTAATCGTTTCAAGATCTATCTCTCTATTATTCGTTTACTTTTTGGGTGGAATTGATTGAATTTTTGGGATCTTCCAGGTTTGAGAGAGAAGGGATAAAGAATATAGAGAAAAAGAGGGTAAAATGGCGCATAGAGTAGATCACGAGTACGATTACCTTTTCAAGATCGTGTTGATCGGCGATTCTGGAGTTGGAAAAACGAATATTCTCTCTAGGTTCACCAGAAACGAGTTTTGTTTGGAATCTAAATCCACTATCGGCGTCGAGTTCGCTACTAGAACCCTCCAGGTTTTTCATCTATTTAATCGACTCCATGTTTATTCATCTTCATGTATGTTTTTTAGTTTCTGTTATTTCCTTTTGCTAAAAATGAATAACTCTTGAAAAGTATCTTCAGCTTTGATATTTTGAAGTGTGCTTGAATACTTCTGATCTGATTTAGCTTCGTAAATTTTTGCATGATTAAGTTGATTGTGAAATCTTATGTTCACTTAATTGAATATTCAGTAAATAAAAAATCATCTCAATAAATATCGTGTGATGATTCCGGTTGCCTTATCCTACACTGTGATTTTAACTTGGAAGTTCATTTTGAATGTTAAGAGAAAAGATATCTGGATAATGATGCTCATCGAAGGTGCTTTATGTCGTTCTTTTACTGTGAAAGTCTTAAATCATACGGTTGAGTTGAGGGATTCCATTTCTGTTTTTAGGAACAAATTGCGGATGTAAGATGTGTTGAAAAGTTGATCAATACAAAGAGTCTTTTTACATGTTTCAACTATTTTAGTTATGGGTTTTCTAACAAAGTAACAAGGATCATTGGGCCACTCTTTAAGGATTGTCAATATATTATAAAGTAATGAGTATTGTAATAAATGAAGTGCTTGTCGACTTCATTCATCATTTTCAATACATAGGTTGAGATATTACTATTTATAGTAATCTTAAAGAGTGCCCTCGCAAGCAAAATCTTTTATTTACTGAAGCAACAAAGTTGGAAGGATGAGAAGGCTTTTGTTAGTGAAAAAACAAGCAAACGACTTGTCTGTCGTTTGCAATTTTTCCACTCTCCATTATTATACTTCTCCAGGCTGTTTTTATATCGTTTTATTCTCATTTACACTGGCAGGGAGTATATGGTTGCTTTTATTGGCTCATTACATGATTGAGCATTTGACTCTGAGAAAAAAACATCATTTTCCTGTGTTTTCCAGCCTGTCATGTCAGATTTATTAGAACCTTCTTTGGGTTCTTTGTTAATTAGCAATCATATTGGTGCAGATTGGTAAATTGTTGTTTGTATTTTGCAATGAATTTATATTGTTTTTGCTGATATAGGTAGAGGGAAAGACTGTCAAGGCACAGATTTGGGATACGGCAGGTCAGGAGAGATATCGAGCCATCACCAGTGCGTACTACAGAGGGGCTGTTGGTGCACTTATGGTCTATGACATAACGAAGAGGCAAACCTTTGATAATGTTCAAAGGTGGCTTCGTGAATTGAGGGACCATGCAGATTCTAACATTGTCATCATGATGGCTGGAAATAAATCCGACTTGAATCATCTCAGAGCTGTTACCGAGGAGGATGGTCAAGCTCTGGCTGAGAGGGAAGGTCTTTCATTTCTTGAGACATCAGCACTGGAAGCAACCAACATTGAGAAGGCATTCCGAACTATATTGACTGAGATCTACCATATCATAAGCAAAAAGGCATTGGCAGCCCAGGAAGCAGCTGCTAGTACCGCAATTCCTGGCCAAGGAACTACCATTAATGTCACTGATACATCAGGAAACACTAAGAGAGGATGCTGTTCTACTTAGAAAGGTGATAGGTTACATTTGATGCTGTTCTACCTTAAAAGGTCATAGGTTACATTTGAGAAGGTAAAAATATTTGCTAGGAAGTAGGCCCTTTTTCTGTTTTTGTCAATTTTTGGCTGAGAGGGAGACATGTAAAATACATATATATATTACCTGAATTGTGATATGAAGCTTGTGATGTTTTAAACAACTATAAATTGTTAGTAGAAATAGAATGGAACGCCTGGTTTTACTTTGCTCTGTTACTCAACGTGTTACTTCAAAAGTTGTTTTGGTGAGATGTCGCTATTAGAAAAGGCAGGAAGCGTAATTGGTTTTATCTGATCTGGCACACTTGTCTTTAAAGTGTCTCCCTGTACCTCTTTTAACATGCATGGCTTAATTAAAGTTTATGATGCGAGTAAATGAGGCATTGGCAGTGTTGACAATGAATGAGGCTTTGTGACCTTGAGTGCTAAGGTTTATGCGTTAAATGTCATGTTTGGGTTTTCTTTTAAAATTTTTGGGTTTGCGGATGTAGGACTAAAAGGTATAAAATTGACATTTGACCGGTTTTTGATGGATTGATTTTAGTTCTGAGTATTTCAACATTCGTATTATTAATTTGATTTTATTTTACAGTTATTCAGATATATATTTACGATTGTACTATAGTCATACTAAATTGTATTATATTTATAGTTATAAATTCAAGTAAAAAACCTTTTAATCTGAAAAAGGACTTTATTAAGCCGGTCCATGTAATTCATGTTAAAGAAATGATATTTAAATAGACGGAGTTTGGCTGTCTGACCAAAATACGAGTAGGCATGAAATATTGGGAAGATCTGAATGGTGGCATGAACAAGTAGGGACGTAACGTGAGCATAACCGACTCCAACGTGCTGTCCATCGTCTTTGACAGTTAGGGTAATGGGGAATAAAACAAAGCGACCGCCCGATAAGCATGCACATTACAGGGCCACACGCAACGCCTGGCATTTTGACTCAATTATATATAATTTATATGGAATACACATCAACGTCTATGTTTTAATCTAGAATACCCATTTGAACAGAGTGGTACTCTGCAGATCAACCTTTTTTACGATAGCCGAATTTGACTGAGTATTAAATGTGAGTACGAAAATTAATTCTTTGTTTTCTTTATCAAATTCTAAAAAGAAAATAAAAATTGAATGGATCTAAATCAAATCAAACAAAGCCAAGCTGATATCCACTCAAAATTTGTTTGGTTGTTGTCATACGTTGTTTTTAATTGGATTAGATTAGATTCATGTTGTAGTTTATTTCCTTTTCAGTTAAATGGGCACAAACTTCACCCAACATTTCAAAACCAAATTGCTACTAGTATTCCGAATTTAATCTATAATTATAAAGTAACTTTAATTTTTTTTATGGAAAATCCAGTTTCATCATTTTGATGATCTTAATTAGCATATATATAAATAAAAATATATATCGGACATAATATACAAAGTAAAAGAAATCCAAAAATATATCTCCAAATTTTATCACAAAGGCAACGGCTTTTAGTTTTACCAAAGGCTATTAATATAAAAAGGAGCGGATTTATGGACCCCGATGAGAATTATTCACAAACATATAGAAAAAAAATTATAGGCTTCTCCGCCACATCGGAGTTTCAGTCAGCCAATCACCGCCACCCTTATATTACAAAATTATAAATGTTTTTTTAATCATTTTCTTTAAATATAGCAGTAAAAAAGTATTAATTAAAAAAGACTAGGCGTCCGCTTTCCGCCTCTTTCTTTTTTTCAAAGAACCTCCAAACCAAACCAAACCAAAACTCAGTTTTGGAAATACCCAGGAGAGAAGAACAAAGAATTTTTTTTGTTGCTGTTATTGTTTAAACAAAAAAATCATTTCCCCAAATTATGGGATCCGTTTCAATGGAACCTGCCGTTTTGGATGATATAATATATCGTTTATTGGATTTAAAACAAGCGAGGCCCGGGAAGCAAGTGCAGCTGTTGGAAGGCGAGATCCGTCAGCTTTGCACTGTCGCAAGAGAAATCTTTCTTCAACAGCCTAATCTTCTTGAGCTTGAAGCTCCCATCAAGATCTGTGGTACGCCTTTTTTTTAATAATTGTTTTCTTTGTTCCCACTTGAAAATGATGGAAATTCACGTTTTAATTTTAGGATTTGGGTGTTTTGAATTTCGAATGGATAAGGCAAAAGTTGAAAACTTTGGAGAAATGTTCTATTTTTATTTGGGAATGTGATTATATTAGGGAAAAATTGCAAAAATTTTCAAGGAAATGTATGTTTTAGCTTTTTGAATGATTATGGTTATGTATGTTCGTAGCGGCTGCATTGGAGTACTTGATTTCTTTGCTTAAATTACATTAATCCAAAATTGAATTTTTTGTTGGATGTTCTTGGTATGATTGGTTATTACCCAGATTCTTAATTTAGAATAAGATTGAAAATGAGGTTGAGTATGTAGTTTCTAAGCTATTGATCGTCTCTGCGATACATAATTGCATATAATCCGAATTTGATGGGATAGTGATGGTGTGAATTGTAACGTTTTGATGCATCAAATGTTTAGATTTTCTTAGGATTTTAATGCTGTTGGGATGCAAGAATGTTTTAAACTGGCGCTGCATTCCTTTTATCTCGGTTACTCGAGGGTTGTGGGTTGGCTGGAAAGACTCATAGGTGGAGAAAACTCCGAGATGGCAGAGGATGGAAGGGGAAACCAGAATGTTTATGTTAATCATCAATGACTACTACAAAGATTATCGATTGTTTAAAAGAAGCCATTTATTAGTATATTTTTACATGACGAACATCGAGAAGATCATGAAAATGATAGAACCACATAAGAAAGCATGGAGCCCTATCATTATTAAAGCCTCCATTCACCATAAATACCCATTATAAGTACAGAGGACTAAATGATTGCTCGTACCTGTGATTTTATTTAAATCTTTCTTTAAAGGTTTCTTCCACCATAGTACCAGAAAACTGTTGAAATAATACTTGTTTCGTACTACTTGGTCGTTCCATTTAAGAACAGATAAAGCAACTCACCTAAATCCTAATGAAATGTTGGAAATGTTCTGCTGATTATGGTAGCTATCTAGTGTTAGGGTTATAATTGAACTAAATTCACTTTCGATTTTTGTGGAAGTAACAGCTATATCAAAATAGCAAATTGAAGATTGGGGTGCTACTTTGAACATCAGTTCTGGAAATTTATCTTCCTAATTTTGACAATTGGTCTTAACATTTTGAAAGAAATGTTAATAATCTGTTTTCTTTTGTTGTTTTTTTCTTCCAGGTGACATTCATGGGCAGTACACTGATCTTCTGAGGCTTTTTGAATATGGGGGCTTCCCCCCTGACGCTAATTATCTATTCCTGGGTGACTATGTTGATCGTGGCAAGCAGAGTCTAGAAACAATATGCCTTTTGCTTGCCTATAAGATCAAATATCCCGAGAACTTCTTTCTCTTGAGAGGGAATCATGAATGTGCTTCTATTAATCGGATTTATGGATTTTATGATGAATGCAAACGAAGGTTCAATGTGAGGCTTTGGAAAATCTTTACCGAGTGTTTTAACTGTCTTCCGGTGGCTGCTGTAATAGATGACAAAATATTGTGCATGCATGGTGGCCTTTCCCCTGATCTAACAAATTTAGATCAAATTAGGAGCATAACTCGTCCAACCGATGTCCCGGATTCTGGTCTCCTTTGTGATTTACTTTGGTCTGATCCTGGTAGGGATATAAAAGGCTGGGGTATGAACGATCGAGGAGTCTCATTCACATTTGGCCCAGATAGAGTCTCGGAGTTCTTAATGAAAAATGATATGGACCTTGTTTGCCGTGCCCATCAGGTTAGGGTTATTTGCTCTTTATCTTCTTCCTTCTTTATGTGTGTGGGTGACGTAAGCAAAGCAGCTAACCCTAATGCTTCTGTCAGGTTGTTGAAGATGGATACGAGTTCTTTTCTGACAGACAACTCGTGACAATATTTTCCGCTCCCAATTATTGTGGCGAATTTGATAATGCCGGGGCCATGATGAGCGTTGATGAAAGCCTGATGTGCTCTTTCCAAATTCTTAAGCCTGCAGATAAAAGGTCCAGGTTCATTTGAGGACACTACTCTGTCTCTGTTCCTACATTGAACTGCTGATGTAAGTTTTAATCCAACTTTTATCACGTAACTCTATCATATAATTCTACCCACAATACTTGTCAGATCGATCGCCTAGGTTACAAATTCATTGTAAACTGTGTATTTTGATTTGTTATCTTCAGCCACCATTTCTTGTGTTCATATATTCTATTTATAGACTTCGCATGAAAATTTACTTGCACATATTTTATGATGTTTGTCTGATCATACAATGTCTTTAACCTTCATCATAAACTTTTAATTGTCTTTTCTCATATGTGAACCTAATTTCTGTGTTGTCTCTGTCGATTATAACATATTTGTTGCAATTTCAGTAGTGATTCGAGAAGAAATGTTCAAAGATTAAGGATGCTGATGCTGGTTTTGCAGCTCCATGTGATAATGAAATATGACCATATCCTTCCCTATATCAAAGGGTACAGGTTATCTGTTTACCACTATTTTATAACCATATGAATCGAAAGATAAGGCATGGTTGACAAGGACTCAGCCACTGAAATCCTTTGATTCCTTTTTTTTTTTTTTCATTATTCACCCATTTTTTAGAACCCATGGCATTTTCAATATTTTCTTTTATTTTATCATAGGAAAGGGAGAAGAGTTGGAGGAAATAACGAGGGTTTAGGAATTAGGAGGAAGGGGAAAAAAAGCTAAAATATTGAAAGAGCTTTTGAACTATTTCATGTTTGTAAATTTCCTATGTTTTGATTGTACCTAAATAAAAATTTACACTTTCATTTGTATACAAATAAGTCTTTGTTTTGAATGAAATGTTGGTTTATTTCGATTAAAAGTTTGTTGGGTTATTTGGCTGTCAATTAAGGGCTAATGATTTGTTTGGGAGTCGTGAAAATAAAATGTTAGAATTTTTTATAATTATTTTAGTCAAAAGATAAAATACCAAATTGTGAGAAAGAAATTATTCTCTTTTTCTTCTATTTTTCCTACTTATTCCTTGTATTAAAAAAAAATTCCTACGACTTGGAAAATATTGAAAAAGGGGGAAAAAACACCAAGATTTGATCAAAATGATTGTGTGTATTTGAATATCTTATAGATTTAAAATAAATGCAAATATTAATCATTTGACCATTTTTTAAAAAAAAAGTATCTTAATGAATTTGCTTATGGACTTGGAAATTCAATGTATAATATTACTTAATTTGGATTTAAATTATAATAAATAAGAAGAGAATATTTGATACGTTGTCAATTAATAATAAATATTATGATTGATGTAAAATAAAAATATTAAAGGATTCAAACATTAATATAAATAACTTTATTTTTAAAACAAATGTTAATTATAAGTATTAAATATAAATAAATGAAAAAAAAATTAAATCCGAAACTTGAAACCTAAACTTAAAAAAATTGAAATCTAAAACCCAAAGCCAAAGACTCGAATGAGAAATAAAATAATTATAATTAATTAATTATGTTTAAATAAAAATTTCAAGTTCTTCAATAATTTTTATTTACTAATGATACATGAGATTTATGCATCAAATATTCTCTCATAAATAAATTTGAATTTTATAGTAACTATCTATGTGTAATCTATAAAACATGAGTTTGGAAAAACTTTTGAACTGAATTCACTTTTAAAAATAATTATAATATTTAATTTAAATTTATTAGTTAAAAATTTGTGATAGTTATATATTTAAAAATAATTATAATTTAATACAAGTTGTGATAATTACTTTAATAAAACTTTAAATATAAACTATAAGAAAATATTGTGATAATTATAATTATAATTTACAATTATTAGTTTAAAAAGTTGTGACGAAAATAAAAGTTGTGCTAATTTTATTTATGTAAAATAGAATTATTACTTGAATAGAATTTTAAGCATCTTAATTATCACTTAATTAATATTATAGTTAATTATGTCAATCAATTATTATTTTAAATAGGGATAAATCTCAAAATTATACTTGTGCTTTGATTTAATGTGTAGTTATATAAATGAATTTTAATTTGGTACAATTATACACATGAAACTCTAATTGTGGTTCAAATGTGTATTTAAAATTTTAATTTTGATTTAATCATACACATTTAAAGAAAAAAATACATCAATTTATTTTTATATTGGATAAATATAATTATTTATGCATGCAATATATAAACATAAAATGATGTTATAGCAATAATTTTATTAATAATTTACAAGAATTAGATCAAATCAAAATTTAATATATAAAATTGCATAAAATCAAAGTTCATCATGTATAGTTTTGGGATTTATCCCTTTTAAATAATGTTACTTTGTATTAAGCTTAGAAGTAGAGGCGAATCTAAAGGGGCTGGCAAGGGCCACGGCCCCCCCTAAAATGGAAAATTGTTATTTTGATTCTTTAAAATTTTTTAAAATTTTAAATTAGTAAAGGTAAAATTATACTTTGACCCCCTAAAATTAAAAAAAATAATTTAATCATTTAAAATTTATAAAGATATTGACTATAAAAATTTAAAATTTTACTTATTCCCTAAAAAATTGTTCTAACTACTTAAAAAGGTAGTAAGAATGAAATAAAGAAAGAAAAATCGAAGGCTGTGGTGCTGTAATCTGAAAGGTATTTGGGTTTAGATGAAAAGTTGGCGTGGAGAGATGAGTTGCATGCATCAGAAACGCATTCATGCACTGAATCATACATATATGAGTAATTTCGGTTACTCTTGAACCGGAAAATGGTGGCAATGGTCTCCCTTTATAGTGTCAGCAGATTCCTCGTGTATTTTCCCCCCTCCGAATAGTCAATCAAATGACGTCCAAGAAAAACCTCGATAGTTTAAACATAAAATAATTTCTGGAAAACATGATATGTATGCGGTGTTTTTACCATACCAATGAGTGAATTTCAGCTTCAGTAATCATATCCCATTTCCAACAATTGGATTGGATTTCATAATCAACATATTTTAGTGTTCAAACTTTGCATGCGACTACATTAGCTTTTCAACACATGGAGGGAAAGGTGTATGCTAATTGACACGATGAAGAAAACAGCTCATTTGCATGTCGGTGGGGGTGCATGTTTGATATTTCAGGCTTCAAACATTCGATTCATAAATGGGTCGTAAGTTGACAACTTAATTAAATTATAACATCATTAAAAAATAGCTTAAATATGAACATCACTTACCCCTTCATACTCTGTTGCCTGATAATCAAAGGTTTAGGGTATCAAGGAGCCTCATAATAAGGTATAATGTGGATAAAATCCTTAAAAACCACATTTTAATAAACGTGGATAAATTTTAAACAGTAAAAAGATTATCATAAACTAGTTACAATGAGTTTCCATATATTAGGATATTCAAATAAAAATGGTAATTTGCTTAGTTGGCTGTATTTTTTTTTGACAGGTGGTATGTCCTACTTGTCAATATAAATGGTAAAATATATATTGGTAACTTATTCATGTACATGATAAATACATATATATATATATATAGTAGCATATCATATATATCAAATCATAGTAGGATATTCAAAAAAAAAATGGTAACTTGCTTAGGTGGCAGCTTATTTTCATATATAACAAATCCAAGTTTTAGACTGCTTCTTCCTTTGATTTTGTGCACTTTTCTTTGTGTTTTTCCAATAAGAAGAGAGTGGGTAAATTTTCTTTTAAAAAAGAACTATTTGATTGTTTCATTAGAAAAAGAAGATTAGTTTAATATTTTGAGAATTTTTTAGTGATACAGGTAAATAGATTGGCGAATTTTGAAGCAGTGTAAGGTACACGTTAGGCGTGGACAATGGCTATATCAAAGTGCTCTTATTTTTTGAACTGAAATTATGAAATAAAAATTCAAAATCTGATATGAAACAGGGTATGGGCGAGATGCATGTCGGTGTATAACGGTACAAAAGAACATAAACTTTAACGTCGGAATATTGTGCATAAACCAGAAATTATAAGAGACTGTGTGTGAATAAACCTGAAACTTTAGAGATGATAAAGAGAACAAGTTGTTTGTGTTAGAACATTTGTCAGCTATTGTCACTTTGAGAGGCTATTTATACAGTGAGTTCGCCGCTCTTTCACTGTACCAAAAACAGTCATTCATATATGCTTTAAAATGAAGTTGTTTGCTTTGCTTCCGCAAATTACATTGGTGGTGCTGCTAGTGATCGCAGATCAAAGCATTGCCCTTTCGTTTGCTTCTTTAACCAATGTATATGGGAGGCAAAATGGTGATGTTAAAGCTGGCTTTTCAAAGCATTCCACTGCTCTTCAATCTGTATTCATGAAAGATGGAATGGAGTATGGTCGATCACCACCTTTATACGTGTATCCTCCTTCCTCTTTACCTCCTCAAAGTCCACCAACGATACGATATCCACCACCATCTCAAGACTACCCACCTCCTATTTATCGACTTCCTCCTCCTATACAACTCTCACCACCCATTGAAAGTCATCCACCACCAACGCAATACTCGCCACCCGCTCAAGGTCGCACACCACCTACACAAGCTCATTCACCACCAACGCAATACCCGCCACCCACTCAAACTCATCCACCACCTACTCAAGGTTGCACACCACCTACTCAAGCTCATCCACCACCAACACAATTCACACCACCCACTCAAGCTCATCCTCCACCAAGACAATACCCACCACCTACTCAAGCTCATCCACCACCAAGGCAATACTCACCACCCACTCAAACACATCCACCACCAATGCAATACTCACCGCCAACTCAAACTCCACCAAGGCGATACCTGCCACCCACTCAAGCTCATCCTCCACCAAAGCAATACTTGCCACCCACTCAAGGCCATCCACCACCCACACAAACTCATCCTCCACCAATGCAATACCCACCACCCACTCAAACACATCCACCACCTACACAAGCTCATTCACCACCAACGCAATACCCGCCACCCACTCAAACTCATCCACCACCTACTCAAGGTTGCACACCACCTACTCAAGCTCATCCTCCACCAAGACAATACCCACCACCCACTCAAGCTCATCCACCACCAAGGCAATACTCGCCACCCACTCAAACACATCCACCGCCCACACAGACTCATCCTCCACCAAGGCAATACCCACCACCCACTCAAACACATCCACCACCAATGCAATACTCACCGCCAACTCAAACTCCACCTAGGCAATACCCGCCACCCACTCAAGCTCATCCTCCACCAAGGCAATACTCGCCACCCCCTCAAGGCCATCCACCACCAACTCAAACTCCTCCACAAAGGCAATACCCGCCTCCCACTCAAGCTCATTCACCACCAACACAATACTCGCCACCCACTCAAGCTCATCCTCCACCAAGGCAATACCCACCACCCATTCAAGCTCATCCACCACCAAGGCAATACTCGCCACCCACTCAGGGCCATCCACCACCTACACTAACTCACCCTCCACCAAGGCAATGCCCACCACCCACTCAAACACATCCACCACCAACTCAAACTCCTCCACCAAGGCAATACCCGCCACCCACTCAAGCACATCCACCACCAAGGCTATACCCACCACCTATTCAAGCTCATCCACCACCCACTCAAACACATCCACCGCCAACGCAATACCCGCCACCCACACAAGCTCATCCGCCACCCACTCAAACCCATCCACCACCCACTCAAACACATCCACCGCCAACGCAATACCCGCCACCCACACAAGCTCATCCGCCACCAAGGCAATACTCACCACTCATTCAAACACATCCACCACCAATGCAATACACGCCACCCACTAAAGGTTGTGAACCACCTACTCAAGCTCATCCTCCACCGAGGCAATACTCACCTCCAACTCAAACTCATCCACCACCAACCCAATACTCGCCGCCCACTCAAAGTCATCCACCACCAATGCAGTACTCACCACCTACTCAAATTCATCCGCAGCCTCCTCAATCTCCCCCTAGCTATGGACCACCTTATCAATATCCTCCACCTTCAGGTGGCTATTCTCCTCCATACTTTGCCGTCTCCGTACCATAAAGTATCATCTCTAACGAAACGTCCCAATGCTGAACCTCGGGATGCTTCAAACAAGCCCTAAAGTTTGGAAGTTGGGACTATATATAATGAATAAAAGTAATCACCTTGCTGCTTGTTTTTGAAGTTTTAAATATTGTATAATCGTATATATTTAATATTAATAATACATGTTTTGTATCATTTAATATTAATATTATTAATAATATGTACGTGTCCTACTATAACTTGCATGCATGTTATGTTTTTGAAAATGCGAAATAGAAAGAAACAAGACAAAAAATTAAGGCACGTCAACAAAAGTACTCTGTTAATGGCAATTTATATCTCTTAATGATCTTATGATAATGAGTTAAGCCAATAAGTGAAACAAATACTACTTTTTTCCTATAAACGATAGAAGTTTTCTAACACATTTTTTGTAAGAAGAAAACGACTCGTAAACATAAAGCAACGGGTATCTTTTAGTCAAGGAAAAAAGTTCTTTCAAGTTTGGTCATTTCTTCTGCTCTATATATAAAATTAAGACCATAAAATTATAACATAAGAAAGTTTTCCTTGTGCTTGCTTCTCTCTGTCTCTGTTAGCACCTTCCAATCTCACAAGGGTTACTTTGCTTGAATATTTCAATCAGCTAAGCAAGCTAAAGTTCGAGACTTGAGATCATCAGAGAAATAAAAGATACAAAAACTTGTTGGGTTAGTTCCCGATCATCTTCAAGCATTCGATTGGCCCAACTTTGTTGTAAAGGGAGGGATCAAGATTGCCCATTGGTACAGGTTTTTCTTCCTACCGAGTACCGATGAAGAAGCTTTTTGTGGAACTATAAAATAAGATGTTGAATTGTAGTTTCTGGACAAAAGCCCAAAACACGGTGGCAATTGATAACCGAGAAAAGGATCTACAAGCACAAGGCTGTGAAACGAAAAAGCTAAACAGAAATCAAACCCAAGGGGCCCAAGTTCAATGCCATATAATGGAGCCCAAGGAAAGAAAAAGAGGCGAACCGTATCCTATTAAACACCTTCAACTTTTTGACCTTACAGTCCTTACCGACTATCATGTTAAGAAAAGTTCAGACAGGGAAAATCTTTGTTCTCAATCTTATTCGAAGAGACCAAAAAGGGGCGTGTTTTTCCACATAGTATTGGAGAGGAACATGCAATTGCATCCTCGCCACTTTGGTCGTAATCTACGGGAAAACCTTGTATCCGATCTCATGAAAGATGCTGAGGGCACTTGCAGGTTCTGTTCTTTCCTTCACAATTCCAATTTCCAACAGGGTTTCGAAAAGTTACAATCTTTGCTTGTTTTGGGTTCTGTGATTTTTCCCCTTTGAATTCAGTTTGTTTGATGTTTTTTGAGGTGATGCTATAGCTGTAATTTTATACCTAGTTGATGGGGGGTTCTAACATGGCGGCTCCCTTTTAAGCTTCCAATGGATTCTGGTTATTTGCTTGGTTCTAAAAGCAATCTAGGGGCAAACATAACTGAATAGTGTAATTGGTAAATGTGCAGTGGTAGACATGGTTTTGTGGTGGCAATAACAGGCATAGAGAACATAGGGAAAGGCTTGATTCGAGACGGGACAGGGTTTGTGACATTCCCTGTGAAGTATCAATGTGTTGTATTTAGACCATTTAAAGGGAGATCTTGGAAGCTGTTGTTACCATGGTGAACAAGGCATGCATTCCTTCTTTTTCACTTTGTTTGATTCTTTTGTTAATTGGGTAATTAGATTTCTGCCACTTTTTTTTTTGTGTGTGTGTGAGTGTGTGATTATAACTAGATTTGTGGTTTATGGTTTACATACAGATGGTGTTGAAAAGACAAATTAAAAGGGGTTGAAAAGTCAAAAATGGGAGGTGCAAGTGGCACCGAAAGAAAAAAGTGATAGGCAAGTTGTTTAAAGTTGAATGGGATAATTACAATTTTGGTCTCTCATTTTTAGGCCATTTGCAAGTTAGTCCCTGAACCTCAACTATAAATAGGCCTAACCATTTCTCATTTCAACCATCCCAACCAATCTTTCTCTCTTAGTTTTCTCTCTTCTCCCATTTGAGAATTCTTAAGGAATTCTATTTGTTTGTAATATTTTGGAGATAGTAAAGTTATCATCTGGTGTTAGTGCCCGAGGACGTAGGTATAATTTACCGAACCTCGTTAAAACTCTTGTGTTCTTTCTTGTCCTATTTTTCTTTCAATATTTGAGGGTATAATAGTAGTATTTAATTGTGCTATTAAATTACTATAGAAGGGATATTCTGTCTAAGGAAAGACTTGGTATTTAAGAGATCCATGTGATCCACCTCTCTTTCCTGGGAATTGAACTTTGTGTGATTTTTTAGTATAATAATTTACACGCTTCCGACCCTATTGGAACAACAAGTGGTATCAGAGCCGAAGGTTAATCGTAGTATGCTCTGTGGTTGCAGTTTAAACTGATCTTCCACATCAGAAAAGATTTCCTTAGGTATATTGAAAGATTATGGAGAAAACGGTCGGTGTAGGAGCTTCAACATCGTCCATGTGGACAAGACCGACAATTGCAAATGCAAGATTGGCCGTGGAGATCTTTGATGGCACGGGCCATTTTGGTATGTGGCAAAGTGAGGTTCTAGATGCCCTTTTTCAGCAGGGTCTAGACATTGCCATTGATGAAGAGAAACCAGATGATGTACAGGAGAAAGATTGGAAGGCGATCAATCGGTTGGCATGTGGCACAATTCGATCATGCCTTTCTCGAGAGCAGAGGTATGCTTTTTCAAAGGAGACTTCTGCAAATAAGTTGTGGGTGGCACTTGAAGAAAATTTTTGAAGAAAAACAGTCAAAATAAGCTCCACTTGAAGAAAAGACTGTTTCGCTTCACATACGTCCCAAGTACCACAATGAATGATCACATCACCAAATTTAATCAGTTAGTCACTGATTTGCTGAATATGGATGAGACATTCAAAGATGAAGATTTGGCTTTGATGCTGTTGGGGTCACTTCCTGAGGAGTTTGAGTTCCTAGAAACTACTCTACTTCATGGCAGGAGTGATATATCTCTGAGCGAAGTCTGTGCGGCCTTATACAGTTATGAACAGAGAAAGAAGGACAAACAAAAAACTCAATCAGAGATACAGAAGCTTTAGTAGTCCGAGGTCGTTCATACACTCGGAAGAAAACTCAAAAGGGGAGATCAAAGTCAAAGTCCAGACTCGGGAAAGATGAATGTGCTTTTTGTCATGAGAAAGGCCACTGGAAGAAAAATTGTCCAAAGCTGAAGAATAAGGGAAAAGCTGCTGTAGATGCTTGTGTTGCTAAGCATGATACTAGTGACTCTGAACTATCACTGGTTGCATCATCATCGTCGTTCCATTCAGATGAGTGGATATTGGATTCGGGTTGTACCTATCATATGTCCCCTAACCGGGAGTGGTTCTCTGATTTAGTAGAACTAAATGGAGGAGTTGTTTATATGGGCAATGACAATGCCTGTAAAACTGTTGGGATAGGTTCAATCCAATTAAAGAATCAAGATGGATCAACCAGAGTTCTGACTGATGTTCGGTACGTGCCCAGTTTGAAGAAAAATCTCATCTCATTGGGAGCCTTGGAATCCAATGGTTCAGTTGTTACTATGAGAGATGGGATTTTGAAAGTGACATCTGGCGCACTTGTGATATTGAAGGGCATCAGGAAAAATAACTTGTATTACTACCAAGGTAGTACAGTTATTGGAGCAGTCGCTACAGCTTCCGGCAACAAAGAATTGGACTCAATGCAGTTGTGGCATATGAAGTTGGGACATGCCAGCGAAAAATCCTTGCAAATTCTGGCAAAGCAAGGATTGTTGAAAGGTGCAAAGGCTTGCAAATTAAAATTTTGCGAGCATTGTGTTCTGGGAAAGCAAAAGAGAGTGAAATTCGGTACTGCTATCCATAATACAAAAGGTATTTTGGAATATGTTCACTCAGATGTGTGGGGGCCTTCCAAGACACCTTCATTGGGAGGAAAACACTACTTTGTTACTTTTGTTGATGACTTTTCCAGAAGAGTTTGGGTGTATACCATGAGAACTAAGGATGAAGTGCTTAGAGTTTTTCTTAAATGGAAAACTATGATCGAAAACCAGACTGGCAAGAAAATCAAGCGGCTTAGGACGGACAATGGAGGGGAATATAAAAGTGATCCGTTCTTCGATGTGTGCCAAGAGTATGGTATTGTTCGACACTTCACAGTTAGGGATACACCACAGCAGAATGGATTGGCAGAGCGTATGAATCGAACATTGCTGGAGAAAGTTCGATGTATGTTGTCCAATGCTGGGTTGGGCAAGCAATTTTGGGCTGAGGCTGTGACATACGCTGCCATCTTGTTAATCGTTTGCCATCATCTGCATTAGAAAGAAAAACTCCTATGGAGGTATGGTCTGGAAAACCGGCTACAGATTATGATTCCTTACATGTGTTTGGAACCACTGCATATTACCATGTGAAGGAGTCAAAGTTAGATCCGAGGGCAAAGAAAGCTCTCTTTATGGGAATCACTTCTGGAGTAAGGGATTTCGTCTTTGGTGCTTAAGCACAAAGAAAATGATCTGTAGAGAGATGTTACCTTTGATGAATCTGCCACATTGAAAAAGGTAGCAGATAAAGATATTCAGACGAGCAATACTCCACAGCAGGTGGAGTGTACTCCAAAACAGGTGGAGTTTGAGCAGATGGGGATTTGCCCAGTTAATAAGTCTAATTCTCCAGCCACAATGGAGGAATTAGAGGTTGAAGAGGTTCTGACCCAAGAACCACTAAGTACACCAGAACCAGTTGCAGTTGCAAGGCCACGGAGAGAAATTCGTAAACCTGCTCGATTTACTGATATGGTGGCCTACGCCCTTCCCGTTGTTGATGATATTCCTATCACTTATCAAGAAGCAATGCAAAGCTTAGAAAGTGATAAATGGAAAAGCGCCATGGATGATGAAATGCAGTCTCTCCTGGAAGAACAATACTTGGGAGTTGGCGCAATTACCGAAAGGTAAAAGGGCAATCGGATGCAAGTGGGTATTCGCAAAGAAAGATGGATCTCCTAGCAAGAAGGATATTCGCTACAAGGCAAGATTGGTAGCTAAAGGCTACGCTCAGAAGGAGGGAATTGACTACAATGATGTATTTTCCCCTGTTGTGAAGCATTCCTCCATTAGAATTTTTTGGCCTTGGTAGCACAGTTGAATTTAGAGCTAGCTCAACTTGATGTTAAACGGCTTTCTTGCATGGTGAGTTAGAAGAGGAGATCTATATGACTCAGCCAGAAGGATACACAGATGCTGGTGGTAGAAATTGGGTTTGTAAGCTTAACAAATCGCTATATGGATTGAAGCAATCCCCGAGGCAGTGGTACAAGCGATTTGATAGCTTTATGAGAAGGCAGAAGTACACAAGAAGCAAATATGACAATTGTGTATATTTGCAGAAGCTGCATGACAGATCTTTCATTTATCTACTCTTGTATGTTGATGATATGTTAATCGCTTCAAAGAGCCAAAATGAGATAGATAAGCTGAAGACTCAGTTGAATCAAGAGTTCGAGATGAAAGATCTAGGTGAGGCCAAGAAGATTCTCGGCATGGAGATAAGTAAGATAGACAGAGAGGCAAGCTTTGTTTGAATCAGAAGCAATATCTGAAAAAGGTATTACAATGTTTTGGTGTAAATGAAAACACAAAACATGTAAGTACCCCACTTGCTTCTCATTTGAAACTTAGTGCTCAATTATCTCCGAAAACTGAAGAAGAAAGAGAATATATGGCAAAGTCCCATATGCTAATGCAGTTGGGAGTTTGATGTATGCGATGGTGTGTACGAGGCCTGACATTTCACAAGCTGTTGGAGTTGTGAGCAGGTATATGCATGATCTGGAAAAGACATTGGCAAGCTGTGAAATGGATTTACGGTATCTTCGAAAAACCGTAGATGTTGGTTTAATTTTTGAACAGGATGAAGCACTTGGTCAGTTTGTAGTTGGATATGTTGATTCCGACTTTGCTGGTGATTTAGATAAACGTCGTTCAACTACGGGGTATCTGTTTACTCTTGCGAAAGCCCCAGTGAGTTGGAAGTCTACCTTACAGTCTACAGTAGCTGTGTCTACTACAGAGGCAGAATATATGGCAGTTACAGAAGCTGTTAAGGAGGCTATTTGGCTTAATGGATTGTTGAAAACTTAGGAGTTGTTCAAAGTCACATAAGTTTATATTGTGACAGTCAGAGCGCTATTCATTTAACGAAAAATCAAGTCTATCATTCAAGAACCAAGCATATCGACGTAAGATATCACTTTGTGCGGGAAGTCTTTGAAAAAGGAAAAATTCTACTTCAGAAGATTCCGACAGCAGATAATCCCGCAGATATGATGACCAAGGTGGTAACAACAATCAAGTTTAATCATTGTTTGAACTTGATTAACATCCTGAGAATTTGAGCACCTTTAGGTGTATGGCGCTCGAGAGCGCATTTGGAGGCACTACAAAAGATAGCTTTATCGAATTTGGGGAGTTGAAGGAAGTATGTGAAGATGTGATTATCCTAATCAAATCTTCAAGGTGGAGATTGTTGAAAGACAATTAAAAGAGGTTGAAAAGTCAAAAATGGGAGGTGCAAGTGGCACCGAAAGAAAAAAGTGTAGGCAAGTTGTTTAAAGTTGAATGGGATAATTGCAATTTTGGTCCTAATTTTTAGGCCATTTGCAAGTTAGTCCCTGAACCTCAACTATAAATAGGCCTAACCATTTCTCATTTCAACCATTCCAACCAATCTTTCTCTCTTAGTTTTCTCTCTTCTCCCATTTGAGAATTCTTAAGGAATTCTATTTGTTTGTAATATTTTGGAGATAGTAAAGTTATCATCTGGTGTTAGTGCCCGAGGACGTAGGTATAATTTACCGAACCTCGTTAAAACTCTTGTGTTCTTTCTTGTCCTATTTTTCTTTCAATATTTGAGGGTATAATAGTAGTATTTAATTGTGCTATTAAATTACTATAGAAGGGATATTCTGTCTAAGGAAAGACTTGGTATTTAAGAGATCCATGTGATCCACCTCTCTTTCATGGGAATTGAACTTTGTGTGATTTTTTAGTACAATAATTTACACGCTTCCGACCCTATTGGAACAACAGATGGGATTCTTTGCAGAAGCTAGACCTTTTCAAATTTTCGTTTCTAACCATGTAAGCTTTCTTTTTTTTCCTTTACGTAATAGCGTAGTTAGGAAATTGCATGTCTTTTGTCATCACTTATTTATCATAATCCCTTTTAGATATATGTTCCTTATATTTCTTATATATGATGTCTTCCAAGGTTCAAATTTTGCTTTCCTTTTCAAAGTTATGGAGTTGGCGTAATTATTTGATAACTTATAATTAAGATAAAGTAGGATTATGAGAAGCATAGCCGAAGACTATATAATGATAGAATCTAGGATTTTCTATATTTGATTGTTTTATCGGTCTAGTTTCTTTGTTAGGGGAGATTTTCTATTTCTGGTGTCACATAGGAGAAAATATAAGTTTGTTTTTAGAGATTCGCTATCTGACCATTGCAAAGAGGAAGAAGTTGTTGCTTTCCTCTAAGCATGCTTGTTTCGATATGTTTCAAGATAAGTTTCATTCATATATAACAAACTTTCATTTCCTGGTGATGTTTATACATTATTATGTACTTGCATATTTGACTTGTTAATTGTAATGAAGTTTCTTTGTCAATTATAGTAGCTTTGCCATATTCTTTCATTTCCGAATTGCTGGATGGGCTCATAAATTCCCTTTTCTATGATATCTCTGTTGTTCCAATAGGGTCGGAAGCGTGTAAATTATTGTACTAAAAAATCACACAAGGTTCAATTCCCAGGAAAGAGAGGTGGATCACATGGATCTCTTAAATACCAAGTCTTTCCTTAGACAGAATATCCTTCTATAGTAATTTAATAGCACAATTAAATACTACTATTATACCCTCAAATATTGAAAGAAAAATAGGACAAGAAAGAACACAAGAGTTTTAACGAGGTTCGGTAAATTATACCTACGTCCTCGGGCACTAACACCAGATGATAACTTTACTATCTTCAAAGTATTACAAACAAATAGAATTCCTTAAGAATTCTCAAATGAGAGAAGAGAGAAAACTAAGAGAGAAAGATTGGTTGGAATGGTTGAAATGAGAAATGGTTAGGCCTATTTATAGTTGAGGTTCAGGGACTAACTTGCAAATGGCCTAAAATATTAGGGACCAAAATTGCAATTATCCCATTCAACTTTAAACAACTTGCCTATCACTTTTTTTTTTCTTTCGGTGCCACTTGCACCTCCCATTTTTTACTTTTCAACACCCTTTTTAATTTGACTTATCAACAATCTCCACCTTGAAGATTTGATTAGGATAATCACATCTTCACACACTTCCTTCAACTCCCCAAATTCGATAAAGCTATCTTTTGTAGTGCCTCCAAATGCGCTCTTGAGCGCCATACACCTAAAGGTGCTCAAATTCTCAGATGTTAATCAAGTTCAAACAATGATTAAACTTGATTGTTGTTACCACCTTGGTCATCATATCTGCGGGATTATCTGCTGTTGGAATCTTCTGAAGCAGAATTTTTCCTTTTTCAAAGACTTCCCGCACAAAGTGATATCTTACGTCGATATGCTTGGTTCTTGAATGATAGACTTGATTTTTCGCTAAATGAATAGCGCTCTGACTGTCACAATATAAACTTATGTGACTTTGAACAACTCCTAAGTCTTTCAACAATCCATTAAGCCAAATAGCCTCTTTAACAGCTTCTGTAACTGCCATATATTCTGCCTCTGTAGTAGACACAGCTACTGTAGACTGTAAGGTAGACTTCCAACTCACTGGGGCTTTCGCAAGAGTAAACAGATACCCCGTAGTTGAACGACGTTTATCTAAATCACCAGCAAAGCCGGAATCAACATATCCAACTACAAACTGACCAAGTGCTTCATCCTGTTCAAAAATTAAACCAACATCTACGGTTTTTCGAAGATACCGTAGAATCCATTTCACAGCTTGCCAATGTCCTTTTCCAGGATCATGCATATACCTGCTCACAACTCCAACAGCTTGTGAAATGTCAGGCCTCGTACACACCATCGCATACATCAAACTCCCAACTGCATTAGCATATGGGACTTTCGCCATATATTCTCTTTCATCTTCAGTCTTCGGAGATAATTGAGCACTAAGTTTCAAATGAGAAGCAAGTGGGGTACTTACATGTTTTGTGTTTTCATTTACACCAAAACATTGTAATACCTTTTTCAGATATTGCTTCTGATTTAAACAGAGCTTGCCTCTCGGTCTATCTCTACTTATCTCCATGCCGAGAATCTTCTTCGCATCACCTAGATCTTTCATCTCGAACTCTTGATTCAACTGAGCCTTCAGCTTATCTATCTCATTTTGGCTCTTCGAAGCGATTAACATATCATTAACATACAAGAGTAGATAAATGAAAGATCCGTCATGCAGCTTCTGCAAATATACACAATTGTCATATTTGCTTCTTGTGTACTTCTGCCTTATCATAAAGCTATCAAATCGCTTGTACCACTGCCTCGGGGATTGCTTCAATCCATATAGCGATTTGTTAAGCTTACAAACCCAATTTCTACCACCAGCATCTGTGTATCCTTCTGGCTGAGTCATATAGATCTCCTCTTCTAACTCACCATGCAAGAAAGCCGTCTTAACATCAAGTTGAACTAGTTCCAAATTCAACTGTGCTACCAAGGCCAACAAAATTCTAATGGAGGAATGCTTCACAACAGGGGAAAATACATCATTGTAGTCAATTCCCTCCTTCTGAGCGTAGCCTTTAGCTACCAATCTTGCCTTGTAGCGAATATCCTTCTTGCTAGGAGATCCATCTTTCTTTGCGAATACCCACTTGCATCCGATTGCCCTTTTACCTTTCGGTAATTGCGCCAATTCCCAAGTATTGTTCTTCAGGAGAGACTGCATTTCTTCATCCATGGCGCTTTTCCATTTATCACTTTCTAAGCTTTGCATTGCTTCTTGATAAGTGATAGGAATATCATCAATAACGGGAAGGGCGTAGGCCACCATATCAGTAAATCGAGCAGGTTTACGAATTTCTCTCCGTGGCCTTGCAACTGCAACTGGTTCTGGTGTACTTAGTGGTTCTTGGGTCAGAACCTCTTCAACCTCTAATTCCTCCATTGTGGCTGGAGAATTAGACTTATTAACTGGGCAAATCCCCATCTGCTCAAACTCCACCTGTTTTGGAGTACACTCCACCTGCTGTGGAGTATTGCTCGTTTGAATATCTTTATCTGCTACCTTTTTCAATGTGGCAGATTCATCAAAGGTAACTTCTCTGCTACAGATCATTTTCTTTGTGCTTAAGCACTAAAGTCGAAAACCCTTCACTCCAGAAGTGATTCCCATAAAGAGAGCTTTCTTTGCCCTCGGATCTAACTTTGATTCCTTCACATGGTAATATGCAGTGGATCCAAACACATGTAAGGAATCATAATCTGTAGCCGGTTTTCCAGACCATACCTCCATAGGAGTTTTTCTTTCTAATGCAGATGATGGCAAATGATTAACAAGATGGCCAGCGTATGTCACAGCCTCAACCCAAAATTGCTTGCCCAACCCAGCATTGGACAACATACATCGAACTTTCTCCAGCAATGTTCGATTCATACGCTCTGCCAATCCATTCTGCTGTGGTGTATCCCTAACTGTGAAGTGTCGAACAATACCATACTCTTGACACACATCGAAGAACGGATCACTTTTATATTCCCCTCCATTGTCCATCCTAAGCCGCTTGATTTTCTTGCCAATCTGGTTTTCGATCATAGTTTTCCATTTAAGAAAAACTCTAAGCACTTCATCTTTAGTTCTCATGGTATACACCCAAACTCTTCTGGAAAAGTCATCAACAAAAGTAACAAAGTAGTGTTTTCCTCCCAATAAAGGTGTCTTGGAAGGCCCCCACACATCTGAGTGAACATATTCCAAAATACCTTTTATATTATGGATAGCAGTACCGAATTTCACTCTCTTTTGCTTTCCCAGAACACAATGCTCGCAAAATTTTAATTTGTAAGCCTTTGCACCTTTCAACAATCCTTGCTTTGCCAGAATTTGCAAGGATTTTTCGCTGGCATGTCCCAACTTCATATGCCACAACTGCATTGAGTCCAATTCTTTGTTACCGGAAGCTGTAGCGACTGCTCCAATAACTGTACTACCTTGGTAGTAATACAAGTTATTTTTCCTGATGCCCTTCAATATCACAAGTGCGCCAGATGTCACTTTCAAAATCCCATCTCTCATAGTAACAACTGAACCATTGGATTCCAAGGCTCCAATGAGATGAGATTTTTCTTCAAACTGGGCACGTACCGAACATCAGTCAGAACTCTGGTTGATCCATCTTTATTCTTTAATTGGATTGAACCTATCCCAACAGTTTTACAGGCATTGTCATTGCCCATATAAACAACTCCTCCATTTAGTTCTACTAAATCAGAGAACCACTCCCGGTTAGGGGACATATGATAGGTACAACCCGAATCCAATATCCACTCATCTGAATGGAACAACGATGATGATGCAACCAGTGATAGTTCAGAGTCACTAGTATCATGCTTAGCAACACAAGCATCTACAGCAGCTTTTCCCTTATTCTTCAGCTTTGGATAATTTTTCTTCCAGTGGCCTTTCTCATGACAAAAAGCACATTCATCTTTCCCGAGTCTGGACTTTGACTTTGATCTCCCCTTTTGAGTTTTCTTCCAAGTGTATGAACGACCTCGGACTACTAAAGCTTCTGTATCTCTGATTAAGTTTTTCTGTTTGTCCTTCTTTCTCTGTTCATAACTGTATAAGGCCGCACAGACTTCGCTCAGATATATATCACTCCTGCCATGAAGTAGAGTAGTTTCTAGGAACTCAAACTCCTCAGGAAGTGACCCCAACAGCATCAAAGCCAAATCTTCATCTTTGAACGTCTCATCCATATTCAGCAAATCAGTGACTAACTGATTAAATTTGGTGATGTGATCATTCATTGTGGTACTTGGGACGTATGTGAAGCGAAACAGTCTTTTCTTCAAGTGGAGCTTATTTTGACTGTTTTTCTTCAAAAAATTTTCTTCAAGTGCCACCCACAACTTATTTGCAGAAGTCTCCTTTGAAAAAGCATACCTCTGCTCTCGAGAAAGGCATGATCGAATTGTGCCACATGCAAACCGATTGATCGCCTTCCAATCTTTCTCCTGTACATCATCTGGTTTCTCTTCATCAATGGCAATGTCTAGACCCTGCTGAAAAAGGGCATCTAGAACCTCACTTTGCCACATACCAAAATGGCCCGTGCCATCAAAGATCTCCACGGCCAATCTTGCATTTGCAATTGTCGGTCTTGTCCACATGGACGATGTTGAAGCTCCTACACCGACCGTTTTCTCCATAATCTTTCAATATACCTAAGGAAATCTTTTCTGATGTGGAAGATCAGTTTAAACTGCAACCACAGAGCATACTACGATTAACCTTCGGCTCTGATACCACTTGTTGTTCCAATAGGGTCAGAAGCGTGTAAATTATTGTACTAAAAAATCACACAAAGTTCAATTCCCAGGAAAGAGAGGTGGATCACATGGATCTCTTAAATACCAAGTCTTTCCTTAGACAGAATATCCCTTCTATAGTAATTTAATAGCACAATTAAATACTACTATTATACCCTCAAATATTGAAAGAAAAATAGGACAAGAAAGAACACAAGAGTTTTAACGAGGTTCGGTAAATTATACCTACGTCCTCGGGCACTAACACCAGATGATAACTTTACTATCTCCAAAATATTACAAACAAATAGAATTCCTTAAGAATTCTCAAATGGGAGAAGAGAGAAAACTAAGAGAGAAAGATTGGTTGGGATGGTTGAAATGAGAAATGGTTAGGCCTATTTATAGTTGAGGTTCAGGGACTAACTTGCAAATGGCCTAAAATATTAGGGACCAAAATTGCAATTATCCCATTCAACTTTAAACAACTTGCCTATCACTTTTTTTTTCTTTCGGTGCCACTTGCACCTCCCATTTTTGACTTTTCAACACCTTTTTTAATTTGACTTATCAACAATCTCTTCCACAAATGTGTAATAATTTTTTGTGCGTGTTTTCTCAGTTGATTCCTGATGATATGAAGTTTCAGTCTGGAGATATGCCAAATTATACTACCTCTGATGGATCGGTATGCTTCAGTTCCATTTAAGACAAGTAATTGTTAATTTTTCTGTTGCAGAAGTTTAGTTTTTCACTTTGATATTTATTTTCTTTTACAGGTTAAGATTCAAAAAGATAGTGAAGTGCGGTTGAAGATAATTGGAACTCGAGTAGATGCTACGGAAATAGTACACACTCTCAACTCATAGTTTTATAATCATTTGTGTTGCTTCTTCATATTTGAATATAATTTTCCTAATAGCAAAATGAATCACAATTCACAATCTTGTTGGTGTGATTAACTTAGATGTTTAGATGCTAACCTGATAAAGAGCTCGTTTCACTGAGAATTTCAAGCATTCCTTAATGCAACTAGTAACTGATTACTGAAACCAGTGAGTGGTCAAATAATAAGTTGCATGGAGGATGGCTAGTACTAATGGAGGAGGTTATTGCCTTCACTAGGTAGCATTCGAGTTCAAGTTTCTTAATGATGCAATTATTGCGATTGTATCACAATTTTTATAACCATGTGATTTAAGAGCCATGCTGTTCAGAATGAAAATTCACATCCGTGTATGTGGTTGTGTTGCGGTTATGAGATCAAAGATGATCTAATTTCGAGTCAATATTACGACATTTAGGCTACTTTGTATTTTATGTACTTTTTTTAAGGTTTAAAACTATTTGATTCACGTCTCATCTAATTTTAATGGCCTTTTCCTTGCAGTTCTGTATTGGTACCACAAAAGACGATTTCTTAGGTGTGATTAATGATCCCACAACAACTTAATCGGATGTTGGGTATGCGCTGCCCTGTCATGGAAATTTCAGGTTTTCCGCTGCCTTGTAACCATTGTATAGTTTCTCTTGTACCATATTTCAATGGACATTGATTTTTCTGTCGAACTCTCGGCGTCATCAACTGGATATTGCTTAGAGTACTGATTCAAAACTAGAACTATAGAGATGTATGTCGATTATAAGTAAGTTTCGTTAAACCCTATTCTGAGTCAGGGAAGAAACCCAAGCTTGCCTTGACAATGACTCGTCATAACCTGGAATTCAGGTTTTAATATTAGCAAACTCGATGCTTGTACTTGAATTGGTGAACTCCCCATAGCATATATTCCACCAAACCCACGGATTTCGGTACCGTTAACAACAAGGGTACCTGTTACAACAGAAGGAAAAGAATTACCAAAAAAAAATAAAAATAAAAATAAAAACATTCTTATTGGATAACCACGTTAGCCAAAATAATTTTAGGTAGGAAACAGAATAATGGGTTATGATTATATATGCCAACAGCCTGTCTATAAAATTATTGATGCAGCTTCATTTTCAGTTCATGCATCTGCATTTCATGTGCAATCTATCAATCACCAACAGTTAAATTTCCCGTGATATAAGCCCTTAGTACTGTCTAAAATGCTTCTTTAATCAGCTTTAAAACAGATTAATTGGAACCCAAGGTTTTTTATGTGCCAAGTTTGAATTATCGAATCTACAATTCTTTTCTTTTTTCTTTCTCGAGATTGCTATTTTTATTGTAGCTTAGAAAAGGAGTCCTTACCTTTATTATTTAATGATATGACATCCCAATTTCTCGAGCTTTACAGCTTAGCTTTTCTGATTGGTTTTTTCAATTAACCTGGTTTAGACACTCATTTTATACAAGTGGGGCTTTACCTTTTTATACTGATGAGGAAGAATAATTAAGAATTTAAAAAAGAATCCCTGTTTGTATCTTGAAAATGCTTGTCAACCAAGGAACCTAGAGCTAAATAAATAAACGATATGGTGTTTTACCACTTCGTACATAGTTCTTTTGCTTCAAGTATTACCTGTTTTGAGGGTTTATTCATTTGCAGCCATGAAATTCAGAAGCTTTTGTTTTTGCATCCCAGGATCAAAGCAAGAAGATTCAGACAGTTCTTCTAACAAAGCAAAATCCCATAAAAAGTCTGACAAAAGTGGGAAAAAGGAAGGGAATGTGGATGATGCTGATTATCAGGGTGCCACTACTACTACTACGACAGCCAGCAGTGATGCTGGAATGGCTGCTGCTGTAGCAGTGGGTGCCACTACAGCACATGCCTCCGCTGTGGAATGAAGTGGTTGCGATGGTTGTCATGCAGGTGGTGGTGTTGGCGGCTGATAGCCGGACACTATTTCAAAAAAGCTGGTTCAGTTTTTGGCCTTTGGCATTCTTCATCATATTGATTTCAGAATCTTTCTTTCATCTTGCATGAAAGTTGCTTGTTTTTTTCATCTTTATATTTTTGGTGTTCTTTTTTTTTTCCCCGAGTCTAAGTTGTGCATTGGGATTACTGGTTTTTATTTCCAGTTGAACGTGTAATCATTCTTGTTTCCCGAATAAGATTGAAGATCATTTGAAATTTTGATATTGTTCTCCCCAGATAAAACCTAACACAAATATGCTTTGTTTTGTTCTACATTTGGACTGACATCACATGTTGAGTTGAGATTTTGGTTGGGGTAATAATTTCATATTGATTTGAACTAATCCATATGCTCCCATTTTTAATAAAAATCCAGCTAGAAGTATATAAGTACTCTAATGGACCTCTCCGTGGATATCTGGTAATCATATATATAAGGGTATAATCAGTGATTTGACAGTAAAGCAATAAGAAATTCAACATAGAATATTATTTTCAGTGTGATAGGATATGATTGGTTAGCTAATGTTTTAAATTTGAATGTTGGTTCATTAGAACCATATAAACCGAGACTCAAAACTCCTATTAATAGAAAAACAGATCCCTCTACAGTGTACAAAATAAATTTTGTAGCCGAGTATAAACAAGAACTAATTCAAACTCCCACATGATGAAAAAAAAGTAAAAGGTCTCAAGAAGAAATGATCTTATTTAATCACTGTACATTGCTAACATCAAGAAATGAAATAATTGTGAATCTCGAGTAATTGACGAAACCACCAAATGTTTCGTATGACTGACTCTGTCTGAAGTTATAAACAACTTACAACGAATTGAAGTGGTTCGAGTGTCTCGAACACTCCTCTAAATTCTCAATACAGCTTTTGCAAATTCTCTGCACATATTTGTCCCTGCATCTTTGTTTTTGTGTTTCCTTTAATGGTTCTTGTTTACAACATCAACTAATAATTAGATTTTACATCCCAAGTGAATTTATATTACTAATTATAAATGAATTAAAATTTAATTATATTAAATTATTTGAATTAAACTTGAAAATTTATGTAAACTATTAATTTATTTGGGATTTAATAAAATACAATAACAATATGCAATATAAGATAATGTGAATACTACATGAATATATGAAGCTACAAAATTTATATAAACCAATTATTAATAAACAATTATATTAAAAAACATGAACATAAACACCCGTTTTTTTTTCTAAATTGAAGAATGATAATACCAACAATCAACTAGTGTACTGGTTCAGGTGTTCAAGTGTTGGTGCCCACATTTAGGCATAGAAAATTTTCTTTTTTTAACATTAATTTTATTTCATAACAAAGAAATTACAAGTGTTCATATCTAATCTTCGTACAAGGTAAAAACTTAAAAAAGGCAATAATTTATACAAGTGAAAGCTTTGAAGGTTAGTGATTTTAAGCTCCCTCAAAAATAAATACAAGAAGTAATGAAATAATAGAAAATTTATGAATTGGCTCCACTTGATCTATTAACAAAAATCTCTATTTATAGAGGTAAATATAATTTATTACATTTAAAACATAAATAAGATAAAATAATAATTCAAAACTTAATAAAATTAATAACAATTATATTTCAATCTTAAATTATTGATAGCAGAAAAAAAATCTAAAAAGATTACTTTATTAATAAGAATAAACATAGTCAATTCAGAAAACCATCGCTCTTAACCACGTTGGATTTGTATTTTACATGGGTGCAAGAGGAGACTCTCCTGTAACCTCGATAGCTTACCATACCACTCACACATGCCATGGAGCGTGACAATCCCCAGCAAAGTCCTTATTTGCCCAACAAAAGGAACGAAGCACAACATTGAAACCATTTTGTCATGTCAGTGTCGATGGTTGGGTAAATCCCATCAGAAGGCCACACATTAACCACTGTTGCTAAGGAAAGCCGCCACCTGCTACCCACATCTTCTCCAAAAAAGGTGTAGAATGAGGAAGAAAGGCAGCTTTAGAAAGCAAAAACAACATCAATACTGCCCATCAAAGTCAGATCCCCACTCACAACTAGTGAGCAAGGTCGAAGAGGACATCATCGGCTACCATGAGACCCATGGTGGTTACTTATTTTTCATTAAAAGCCGAAGAGATTACAAACCCAAGAGGTTCCGGTGAGACCTCCAAAGGAAGCCCAGCCTCCGGTCCGGCCATAAAATATCAAGTTCAAAGTTCCGGTGAGTCACCGTTAACAACCGAGAAGGGAGGAGAGTTGTCGGTGAAATCAACATCGTCAAGGCTGTTGTACCCACGTCCAACAGATCACCGTAAAGGAGCCTAAGCCAAAGGCGGGTCCAGGATTAGAAGCTTTGTCTGTACTGAAGCTGTTTTTGCTTGTAAATCTCTTATATTATCCTCTGTTAGTAGGCCAAGGCTAAGGCAAGACCCAATTGCTTGGCGAGGTTCAAGTGTCGTTCCTTATATTCATTGCTTTGACACTTTTTTCCCTTCATCTTATGTTAACAGAGCAACACTTGTCACTTAGACCTGTTAATGGTCAGGCCAGCCAACTCGAAGACCCGCTCGAAATATAAAAAAATTTAGGTAAAAATATAACTGTAAAAAATTAATTTAAACTAAAAATAAGACCCGTTAAAAAAATAGGCCGAACTTCAAATAAGGCATTTCTGGCCTGAACCTAGTCCAGTCCAACCCGAATTCATTAAAGGACAAAAAAAATATTTTTTTAAATTATTTTCTTATTATGTTGCTACTGATTTGTTGTTATTATTTAAATATTGTATAAAATTTATTTTAAAAACAATTGTTAATTTTATTATTATTTTAAAAATATTTGCTTGTTAAATATATCTATTTTAATTTTAATGTTATTTAAATATATATATATTCAATTTATTTTTAATTTATTAAAAATATTTATTTTAATATTTTTAATATATTATATATATTTTAAAGTTATATAAAAAATTAACATGAACGTGGTCGGACTCAAATTTTAATATTTTTATCTAAACTAAATTTTATCTAAACTAAATTTGAACAAAATTTTAAACTCCCGTAAGTAAGGTCGGTCAACCTTTTAAGAGATTTATCTCATTCATTTAGGATTCAATGATTCATTTACAATAGCAAACCAAATGAAATTAAAAATATATAATATTAATACAAAATAAAATTTAAACAGCAATTATTTTCTAATTATACATGAGATTTCGTTTGTTTTTATTTTATTTTTATTTCTAATCAAATATTTTTAGAGCAGTAAAATGAATAAATCAAATCATTATTTAAAAATTATTAATTGAACATATACATTTTTCTGTCAGCTAAAAGATTTTGATTTCTTGAAAATGAAGCAAGAAAACTGATCTAACGTTTTCATTTTACTAGTATTTTTGTGTTTAAATTTTTTTTCAACATTCACCCCACTATTTTCAGCCCTCTCTCTCTCTTCTCCTTAAAAAAGGGCTAAACTTAAATCTAAACAAAGAAAATACCCCCAACTTTTTTTTTCAGTTTTCACTACCAAGTCCCGACCAACTAAAAAGAGAATTAGAGAGAGAAAAACATTGAATTTTCGGACGCCTATTACGTGGCTCTCCTTAGATCCACCACGACTACGCTAACATTGTCCGTACTATGCCTGGCCAACGCCAGCTTTGTCAACAACATGGACGCATCAGCGCACGCCTTGTCCGGGATCTCTCCTCCTCCCATCATCGACCCTACAACCGCCTCTCCTTCCGGTGACAATAGCGGCGCCTGTACATCACACTTTCCCCTCAAACACATGCGCGCCACCCCGCATGCAGTATCATTTGATACCACGTCCCATAAACCGTCACTCGCCAGAATCAAACATTCGTCCTCTGCCGTTCGATCCGTTACTGTAACCTCCGGCTCACAGCTCACGTAGGGTTTCAAGTAGTTATCACCTGTGGCGTAGACAATGTTTTTCAAGTTAGCGGCGTACTCCTGATGTTAAATAGAATGAAAGTTATGATCTGCCTTTTAAATAAATTTTACCTATGGCTCTTGACATCGCGAGGACTCCCAGAACTCGAGGACCATCCCAGAAAATGACCCGACCTCCCGCTTCTTGGATCCGGTTCAGCTCATCCGGACGATCCGGCTGTTCACACGTACGGGGGAAAGGAGGTTTATTTACTTAATATCATATTATAGTAAACAGAATTCCAAATCTTTCTTCCAAATTTTGGCCGTTAAAACATCGAAACAAGTCCAAACCATCAGATTAAGATTATCTCATTGTTTCCGCATGATATGTATGAGCAGTGCACCTAATCTATATTATACATTAAGCTGCTTGACTGCATAGAAATTAAAAGGAAAAGAAGACATTTTCCGGAGAAAATCTTATTCCTTAAAGCTTGTTGTTTGGTTAAATAGAAAAAGAACCAAATTTTTGTTATCAAGAAAGAAATACGGAGACAGCTAAGAAACATTTTCTTGTAAACTAGCAGGATTTCTCAAACTTCAAACAATTAGAACGTTTTTACGTTAAATAACAGAGCTAACTACCGAGTGCTAACCTTATGATCGGACGATAAAGGAACAGGCCTGCCGTTACGACACAAAACAGCTCTCGAATCACCACAGTTAGCAACAACAACTTTATCAGGCGTTACGATAGCGACAACAGCTGTAGATCCAACCGTATCACACTCGGGTGACTGTAACTCGCATCGGCAATTAGCACCATCCACGCTCTCGTTCCACTTTATCACTTCCTTATCCATGCGCGTGAAGCTACGCTCCATAGCACCTTTCCATTCCTCCTCACTGGCCAACTCTTCTTTCACCAGCTCATGTAAACGCTCTCTGCACCTCATCGCCACCTAATAAACAGTAACCAAAACCGCCAAAAGCATATTCAATTTCTTCAGAGATGGAAAAAAACCAACAGAACATCTATTTTTAACTTTAAAATTTTACAGACTCGTACATGAGAGCAACCGTGACCATCATAGACGCCAAAATAGTGGAAGCCAATGGCGGCAGAGTCCTGGCCTTGACGATGGAAAGACGGATGAATAGCGACGGCGTCTTCCATGTCTCTTCTCCTACCACAAACCGAAGCGACACCGAATTTAGGATGTAACTCTGAATCGATTTCAGGTATCAAAAGCGAGGGACTCGAGTTACTTTTCATTATTGTTCCTTTCGTTTTTAGTCTTCCATTTTTAGGTTTAACAGTTCGCTTTTTTCCGTCCTCATCGGAGGCACAATTTTCTACAGCGTTTTCACAGTCCAGAGAAAATGATGCTCCGTAAGCTTGCAGGTTCTTGCGTTTCCGGCCGTTGTCAGCTTCAGATGGAGCCACGTCGACGATTTTAATTCGTCTAATCTCCATCCTACGCCTCCTTGCTGCACGTGAACTCGGCTCGCACGGTATTGATGCTTCGCCTTCGCTCACAACTCCGTAACAGATCTCCGCCATAACAAGAACTAGAACCACACCATTATTATCATAAAAATCAATGATAATATCAAAAGATAAAACTTTTATTCCTAATTATCGTTTTTTTCCTAAAAAGAAAAAAAAATAGAACCAAAGAAAGAAAGAAATCAACGCAAAATCGAATACGAAAATGAAATAGAAAAAGACAGTCGCGCGCTCTACAGAGGGAGGCATTTAAACTGAAGAAGGTTTGGGTATGTGAAGGAACTCCATTTTGGGTTGCCACGGGCAGCTGCCCGATATCGTCCCGGGTAGAGCAGAAAACAGGTAGTCCTCTATTTTGTACCGTGACGTAGTGCTCTTGCCCCTAAATGAACTCATCTCCACCGCTGATCTCACATCTCTTGCTCTTTCAAATCTACCACGTGTTTCTTTTAATCGGTACCTTCTTACATGATCCAATCAGATTTCAACAGCGCTCTTCAAGGAGCTTCCTTTCTGACACGTATGTGGTCCTCCCCAAAGATTGTTTTATTTTTAATCTTCCCATTTTGAACTCTTTTTAAGACGCGAGAGAGAGGGGATTAAATAAAAATAAAAAAGAATTGGAGTTGCTATCCACGTGTCTTCATCGTGGAATACGAGATAGAGCCATATTTTTTTCTCTCACTCAAAATTCCAACTTTATTCCGCTTAGGATGTCGTGGGCCAATCAAACCCATATACGTATCAGTTGATGATTTTGACTTGTAGGTCCCCATGTCCATATAGTTGACGCCTGTGTAGATTAATATCTAGAGCCCGGTTTGGGTCATCAATTTAGAACACGTGTCTAACCCGACCCGAATCACGACTTTAATTTAAAAGGTCGGTCCACAGAATTTATTATTTTTACAGTTTTGGCCCCCAAAAGGAAGAGGAAGAGACTCTTTACCGTACACAATTATAAAGGGGGAGCATATTTTCAGGTAGGCAGCAACAAAATCACACAAACTGGATTCTGCTGGACACGTGGGGAATATGGATTGGAAAACGTGTGAATGAGAGAGGGGAGAGTAAAGGTAGAGTAGGGACCACAGTGAGAGAACCCTTGGAGATGGGTACACGTGTAAAATCAAGCTGGCAAGCAAAACTTGTAGTAACTGAAGGGAGGTTTGAATGAAGTCGACACTTTGAAGGAAAAAAAAGGTGAGGTTGCCACGTGATTGTTGGGAGTTAACATGTAAAAGGAAAATGGTAACCAGAGTTTAGTTATCATAGAACCACGAGTAGGAATGTATGGTTAAATTAGGTTGGGTTTGGTTTCAAAGGCCTAACTTCTCTTGTTTGGAAATGAAACTCCACCGAACTCTTACCTCAAGATGGAAAAAAAAAAAAGGAAAAGAGACAAAAGGCCTTTGACAGAACAGAAGAAGATATTAATGAGGAGAGACTTGTTTAATATTTGTTGTTTCGTCTTTTCTCCTAGGGGAACGAAAAGGAGTGCCGCGTGGCTAAAAGGTTTTGAAAGGGAAGAGAGATACGTGGAAAGACGAAGATGACACGTATAGGGGTGGGGAGTAGGAAGGGGGAAAGAGGGCAGGAAAGGGTGTTTGGGTTTGATGGAAAATAAAGACAAAAGTTTTGATGAGTTGAGGTAAGGGAGGGATTACGTGGTGAAAGGTGGGGGGGAATGCATGATTTTGATTACATTTGGCGCTACCGATCTAACCTCGCATGCATGCTTGCATGAAGAATGAAAAAGGTAGGGGTTGTAGGGTTTTGCACTTGACACCTTGCATGTTATATCTGGCAACCTCGAACAAGGGGATTTTGCAGGGTTTTGGGGTTCCTTTTCTTTCTTTATATTAAATGTTTGTAGTTTTATATCATCTTTGACGCTTATTTCCGTCCAGTTCGAGAGACAAAGCTAGTAGGCAATTAAGCTTTTAATTTTTTTTCTTTTCAAAATCTAATGTTTCATCATTGTAATTTACACCTTTCTAGGAGACGTGACCATGCATTTCGGATTTGAACTTTTGTAGAATGGAGTAGTTAACAATGCTGAACCCTTAATTAATTAATGAATTCTTTTAGTTTATTTGAATAGTTGCAAATCCCAATAAAGCATTTATGTACTCGAAAGTTTTCCTTTCGATGATTATGTGACCGAAAGTTATGTTAATGACTTCTTTTGAGAAAAGTGATAAAAGAGTACTACTATTCATCAATTAAATGGCCATCTAAATCATTAATGAGATTAATTTTAGTAATTTTGAAATTATATATTACAAGAAATATGTATTCAGATTTAATTGTGAAAATGTAAAATAATCATTAAAAACGTTAAATTAAAATATATTCATACTTATATTAAAAAAATCAAAATCATTGAAACCATATTTTATACAAATTTATATTATAAATAGCAAAAATATTTCTATTTAATAATTATATTTATATTAAAAATAAATTATTAAAATTGAGACAAGTACCAATTATAAATATCTTGGTTTTGAAAAATAATAATATAGTAAATTTAGTCAAGGGTAAAAAGAGAATTGAAGGCCAGTGAGGTGAGTTTCCTCGCCAATAGACATCCAAAGGGCTACCGCGTCGAGATTGAAAAGAAAAAATCCCATTACAAATTGTCAAGACTTCATCGCATCATCGCACCCGTGAGATCCAAAACACTTTATATATATATATTTCTTTTAAAAATAAGCACTACTAAAATAGATACAGTTTATTTGTAATTAATTGTAAATAATTATTAGTATTTCATCAAGAAGAGGAGATTTGTTTACATCAATATAAAATTGGTTGAAATTTTAAAATAGTTTAAAGGACGTACGTAGTTAAAAATAATGCGATAACGATTAATGGCACGAGGGTTATCGTCACATGATTCAATTCTTCAACCAACATTTATGCTCTCTATTGGTTTGTCAATAAATTATAAAGTTTTAGGTAGGCAAGTGACGTGTCACTGAACTTCTGTTAATTTTATGTAACTAAATATTTTTGTTTTCTTACTTGTTATCGCATGTCTCATAAAGGCACTTGTCCTAAAAATCAGGTTGCTTACATATGTACATATATATCTTTAAAAAGTTAAAACTCTTATATGGGCACCTGTTTAAAATAAGTTGATATTCTATTATATTTTGAATATTGTATATAAAAAAGAAAAAAGTTCATTCCATACTCATGTTAGGGATCAAATTATAATAATTAATATGAAAATAAAAATGTTATAAACAAAAAGGCGAATAAAATTAGAAAGGAATCGAGGATTTTAAAGTTTAAATTCCTATCAGATAAACCCGAAATGGCCTTGAAATTAGGGGTGAGCATTCGATCGAATTGAATCGAATCGAATATATTTGTTCGAGTTAAATTTTAAAAAATAATTTTGGGTCATTGTAACCACTGTCACCCATCGTAATAAAATTTGTCCACCTTAATCAAATTTTTTATTAACTTACGTCACCTCATAATTTATTTATTAATTTTTTATATATTGGTTAGCTTCTTTGCTTGCTTAGTTGTTTCAATTGTCTTCAGATTCTTGTCACTATGTATTTTGGAATTAAAAAATATATTAAATGTAAAAATATGAATTTTTTAATAAAATTTATTTTAAAAATAAAATGTGAAATTGATACCAAAATAAAATTTTAACACGAATATTTTATGGCATAATTAATAATTCAATTTTAATATAAATATTCAATATGACTAAACAATTCAATAATATAAATAATATAAAATGTGAAATTTAATTTAATAATATAAATAGTAGATATAAATAAAATTATTACTATTTATGTTTAGTGAATTTTTTTGGATAATTTTGATTTTTTATTTGAGGGTAAAGGGTGAGAAGTAAAAGTTTAGGGGGAAAATAAAAAGTTTTGGAGAATAAAAGTTTGAGGGAAAGTAAATAGGGGGAGTAAAATTTTGGAGGGAAAATATTAAAAAAAATTGGAGAGGGGAGGGTTTGGGGTAGTGGAGGTGGGATGGAAAGGGAATAAAAGTTTTAGGGGAAAAGTGGGAGGGAATAAAAATTTTGGGAGAAAATAAAAGGTTTTGAGGGTTTTGGGGAGTAAAATTTTGAGAAAAAATAAATGGGAGAGTAAAATTTTGGTGAGAAATGGATTTTGGGTAGATTGGGAGGTTGGGAGGGGAGGGGAGTAAAAGTTTTGGGGGAAAAGTGGGAAGGAGTAAAAGTTTTGAGGGAAAAGTAAAAAGGTTTGGGAGTTTAGGGTAAAACTGTAAAATATTATAGTTTGATATTCGAATTATTCGAATTATTCGAGTTATTCGAATTTGAAAACTCAACTCGATTCGAACTCGAAATTCGAAAAAAAAATTCAAGTTGATTCGAATAACTCGATTCGTTTAACTCGAAATTCAAATTTTTTTCGATTTTTTCGAATCGAATCGAGTTTTGCTCACCCCTACTTGAAATCAGGCCTCTCCCTCCATTAGTAGATGGAGTAATCATTTCTTTGAAAAATCAACCAACATTATTATCCTTGTTGGCGTTTACATGTTGAAACGTGGAATATTGAGGGCCTGTTCTTCCGTGCTTAAAATAAGTATTTATGACTTCAAAAGTACTTTTGGAAGAAAAGCTGTGCAGAACAAATTGCTTTTGGTTGAAATTTTTAGCTTTTCAAAAGTTCTTTTCAGAAGTACTTCTGAAAAGGAGAAGCTAAAAATATTAGATTTTCCTCTCCTAATATCACTTTTGGTGCTTAATTACTTTTTCACCCCTCCAATAACATAGTACTTTCATTTTTTTTCCTTGGTGCTTAATTACAAATGAGTTAAAATCATTAATTAAAAATAAAAAATATTTTTTAAAATACTAATTACAAATATTTAATGGTTATATTTAAATATTTAAAATATAGTTTATACATTCTAATTAAATTTTATAAATAATTAATATTTATTGCTTAAAAAATTTAAAATTTATATTTCATATATTAAAATATTAACAACAAGTTATAATAATTTTTTTATATTCTTACTAAAATATAATAATATTAACTAATTTAAATATTATTTACATGCATATTCGTTACTTGATAATAACATGTCTAAAATGGACATTTTATTTCTCAAAAGTATTTTTTGACAGTAATGCTAAACACTTAAATTTTAAACCAAACTTCTCAAAAGTACTTTTCAAATGCACTTTTCCACAGCACTTCTCAAAAGCACTTTTCAAAAGCATTGCCAAACTAGCCCTGAATGTTGTAATGAGTCAGGTTTCCCCTGTCTACTACCTCATTAAAATAAGAGGCCCCTGCTTAGATCGAACTTATCTAAGGCTTCCTTAACCTTTTGCCAATTAGTCAGAGTCGAATTAATGCTAGCATATATGCAAATCTGACGGAGGTTAGTAACCATTTATTTTGAATATATGTGTTGATACACAATATCAACAGAAGTGGAGAAGTAGGGGGGATGAGTTCTAATGAATGAGTAGAGAAGAAAAAGGATAGTAAAAATAAAGTATCTCGAGTGCCCTCCTCCTCAAGAGGGATTTTTAGAAATATATATAGGGGATTTATCGGTTCAAACTTTAGGTTGGATTATAATATATTTTATTTTTATTACAATTGTCACCCCTATTCTAAATTAGTTTTTAAATTCCAAAACGTTCTAATTACAAATCTAAATTATCAATATTATATCAATAAGGTCCTTTCGTTATTAAATCCATTAATTTAACTGTTAAATGGAACATCAACTTTATGTAGCTAATGTAACAGCCTAATTTTCAGTGGTGTCGAAAACAGTTATTCGAGATCACTAAATTTGACCAGTGAGTTTTAAAATTTAATAAATTAATAACTATGGGTCAAGTGTGAATTTAGAAAAATTTTTGAATTAGTGAATTTTGTGATTTAAAAATAATTTAATAGGTAAAATGGGTCTAAAACGAGGTATCGAGACCTCAAATTCATAAGTCGAGCCATAAATATTTATAAAAATATTCATAAGTTTCGTTAGAAAATTTTAACGTTTGGATGGTCAATTAACTAAAAAAGACTAAATTGAAAATAGTGTAAAATTTGTTAAATTGTGATTAAATAGCTTAAGTGACTAATAATGAGGGATTTAAAATGTAATTAGACCCAAATTATATGGGCTGGACGGTTTGGGCAAGAAAAATCAGCAAGAAAGTAAGGAAAATCAAGGGAAAATTGAAAATTTTGCAAATTAAATATATAAAACAAAGACAAAAGTAAAAAATCTAGAGATTTCTTCATAATTCAACAAAAAAACGCAATAGGAGGTCTGAAACAAGCTGGTTTCTCATATTTTTACACCATGTGAGTTCAATTCTTGCATTCTCTTTGAAAATTTTTATGTTTTGTGACTTTTACAACTAGGTCCAACTATTGAATTCATTAGTTTTTGATTCCATGGGTGATTTTGTAAGTTACCATGAATAAGTGCTGGAATTTTATGATGAATTATCATATATTTGAAGCTTTAATTTCTTTATATTATGGTTTTATTAAGTGGTTTTAGTAGAAAATGATTTTTAGGACCTAGTTCTGAAAAAGCTAAGAATTGGGGTTTTGTACTGAAATTCTGAATATCAAAGGCTGTATAATAGCCTACAATGATTAGATAAATTGTTATTTGAGAAAAATTCTGTTCAATTGAAGTGTTAATTGAGTAGGGACTAAATTGTAAAAATTGTAAAATTTTAGGGTAAAAGTGTAATTTTGAAAATTGAAGGGCATAAATTGCGAAGTGAATTAGTATTGAAATAGATGCTAATGAATGAAAAAAAATTTATATTACAGATCGGGAATCCGAAGATAAACGTGGAAAAGAGAAAATATCAAACTAGTTTGATATTCAAGAATTCATACAAATTTTAGGGACTAGTTTGATATTTTCTCTTTTCCACGTTTATCTTCGAATTCTTGATCTATAATATAAATTTTTCCATTCATTAGCATCTAATTCAATACTAATTCACTTCGCAATTTATGCCCTTTAATTTTTGAAATTACACTTTTACCTAAAAATTTACAATTTTTACAAGTTAGTCCCTACTCAATTAACACTTCAATTGAACAAATTTTTCCTCAAATAACACTTTATCTAATCATTTTAGGCAATTATACAGCCTTTGATATTCCGAATTTCAGTACAAAACCCCAATTCCTAGCTTTTTCAAAATTAGGTCCTAGAAATCATTTTCTACTAAAATCACTTAATAAAATCATAATATAATGAAAATAAAGCTTCAAATCTATGATAATTCATCATAAAATTCCAGCACTTATTCATGGTAACTTACAAAATCACCCATGGAATCAAAAACTAATGAATTCAATAGTTGGACCTAGTTGTAAAAGTCACAAAATATAAAAATTTTCAAAGAAAAAGCAAGAATTGAACTCACATGGTGTAAAAATATGAGAAACCAGCTTGTTTCAGACCTCCTATGTCGTTTTGCTGATGAATTATGAAGAAATCTCTAGATTTTTAACTTTTGTCTTTGTTTTATATATTTAATTTGCAAAATTTTCAATGTTGCCCTTGTTTTTCCTTACTTTCTTGCTGATTTTTCTTGCCCAAACCGTCCAGCCCATGTAATTTGGGTCTAACTTTTAAATCCCTCCTTATTAGTCACTTAAGTTATTTAATCACAATTTAACAAATTTTACACTATTTTTAATTTAGTCCTTTTTGGTTAATTGACCATCAAAACGTTAAAATTTTCTAACGAAACTTTTATACTATCTCAATGACACTCCATAAATATTTATAAAGATATTTATGTCTCGACTTATGAATTTGAGGTCTCGATACCTTGTTTTAGACCCAATTTACCTATTAAATTCTTTTTAAATCACAAAATTCACTAATTCAAAAATTCTTATAAATTCACACTTGACCTATAGTTATTAATTTATTAAGTTCTAAAACTTACTGGTTGGATTTAGTGATCTCGAATCTTTGTTTTCGACACCATTGAAAATTTGGGTGTTACACGAAATGACTTAATTTGTACATCTTCAATAGTTTAGAGATGCAATTAGAATGTTTTGAAGTTTGGAAACTAATTTAAAATGAAGATGTTTGGTACAATTAACTTTAAGAAAAAAACATTTCATAAGTCCGCTCATAAAAAAAATTATTTTTAAAAAATATTAATTTAACCCTAAGAGTTAGGTAAGAAGATAGTCTTTTCTATATTAATTAACGATTAAGGGTTTCGCTTTGAGTATGAAACAATTTTACGAGTTTATAGAGTGCGAAATAATAATTATTGAACTCGCTTTAGTGGATACCTTAATAAATAAGAAAAAACATTAATTTTATAACAAGTGAGAATTTTGGATAATTTAGAAAAACATTAAAAACATTTTTTATAACCACAAATATCATCATTTATTCTAGGTCTAAGTAGAATTGTGTTAGTGTTGGGTGACGTAATCCTTTTAGTTAATGGTCGAAGATTCTTATCCGTTGGCTTTTATAGGCATTGCATGTTGCAATTGTATGAGCTATCTATCACCCTCAATGCACATGATAAAGAGGTGAAGCTTGAGTCTTGGGATATGTAAAATAATTTTAGATGAAAATATAAAATTTATTCAATGTTAATATAATTGTGAATTTAAAATGAAGTTAAATAAATGTTTTATTATGTAATCTAATGATGATTTTCTGTAAGCTCTACATTATTATTTATATCAGCACGGCAAATCAGAGCTGTTTATGATCTAAGCAATGTTTCAAAATTTTAAAAATTCTTTCCCGAAGTTTGAGTTTGAAGAACTTAAATTATGAAAAACTTTATACAAGTTCACTTTCATGCTTATCCAAGATTGATAAAAATAATTTGATTAAGTTAACTGTAAAATTTTTAAATAGTTTATTACCAGTGTACACCTATTATGTTATTTATATTAATTTTTTAAAGATGCTTATAGTCTGGTCAAATTAGCTCGTCATAGAACATACAATTTATGCTTATTCGAGGTCTTTCCATTGAGGGGTAATTTAGATTATGTAGTTAATTTAAGTACTCTTCCTTTTGTAACTTAACCTTTGATTATGTTAATATAACTTTTTATTGGCTCATAATTATACTCCATGAACATAAAAAGAAAATGAAACATATACTTTTGATTGAATGCCAAACTTTTTCTGTTAAAGGATTTCTTTATAAAAAAGAGATTCGACCCATGCATCCTCGTGCAAGTATGATTCACAAAAGTTGACACAAAATCTACTGTGAATTATTTCATGATAGAGTTTATAAAACCTTGGATGAATATCATTTAGTGGCGACGAGACACCATTAGCAAAGCCCTGCAATCCGATCAGTGTTTGTTTAATGCATTAATTTATTCAAAGGTTTGATCTTTGAAAGAAAAACCCATTTGCTGTGAGCCCACCATCAACACAAATAATTTGGCCCGTTATAAATGATGATGCTGGAAGGCAAAGAAATGCTACCAAATGGGCAACCTCTTCCGGCTCTCCAACTCGACCCAGTGGTGTTCGAGAGACCACAGCTTCCATGAACTTACTGCTACTCAGAACCTGCAAACAACAACACACTTGCAGTAATTCAATTTAAAAAAGTACTCCAGAATTTGAAGTATGGTGGTGATTGGTAAATTAAGACATTACTTGTTCAGTAAGTGGGGTTCTGACGAACCATGGGGCGACACAATTGGTCCTGATGTTGTCTTTTGCCCACTCACATGCCAGTTCCTTTGTTAATTGGTTCATCGCTCCTGCTTAAACATAACGCTAATTACAGGGCTTAAATTCAACTTATGTATATATAAAACATGACTTTAAACAGGTAATTACGTACCTTTAGTTGATCCATAGATAGATCCAACATTGATTGAGAATACACCGGCAACAGAAGAAACAAAAACAATGCTTCCATGTCCCGATGCTTTGAGAAGGGGATAAGCAAGTTGGGAGAAGTGGTAAGCCGATTCGAAATTGGTACTCAATAAAGTCGAAAGTTCTGTACTTGTATATTTCGCTGTTGGTTTCCAATCGTTTGTCCCCACATTGTTTATCTACGAAAGCCTAGCTCATGTCAAAAGTTTTACCTTTTCTCAACTCTTTGATTCATACAAGTGTTAATGTAATTTTTTATCCATGAATTTGATGATTAAGACTATTATTTGTATTTTTTTTCATTCGATAATTAAGTCTATTTTAATTTATGAACTTAGAAAATGTAAAAGTTTAATGACATGAGAGTCTAAAATTATATCACATCATCACGTAAAAAAATAGTATTTAAATTTTCAGGAGATGATATGACACAATCTCAGAGTACCATGTCATCAAATTTTGATGAAATCTAAGTTTAGGAACAAAAGTTAATCTTGTTGTCAAATTTAAGTACCTAATTATGAAGTTGAGGAGCCGAAAATTATATTAACCCTTCGTATAAAAAAGAGGCAAATACAATGACAACTTTGGTGTAATTCCTTACAAGCCCCTTACAAATGTTTTAAAGTTCTACTAAAAAATAAGGAAAATTTATGTTTGGCCCTCAATTTTTTTAAATATCTTAAATTACATAGTAAAATAGGGAGTTATATTGTAAAGTTGTTAAAAGAATTTTGTCTAAATTTAATTAATTAATATTAATTTTGTTACTTTACTCTTTAATCAATCAAAACAAGTATATTTTATGTTATTTTTAAAGTTAATATTGTTCATTTTATGCTTATAAAAAAGTTAAATACTATAATATTTAATACAATATATACACGCAATTTTATGTTTTTTATTGTAATTAAATAATTTTATAATATTTTAATTATCTGAATTAGATATAATGTTTTTGAATGATAAAAACATATTTTTATTTGAATCAAGTACGAAACATGTAATCATCAATATAAGCGTTTTTATTTATTTTTATTAATTTTTCAATATTAAAACTAGTCGTTAGATTTATTTCAAATTGGGCTGCAATAAACAACTTTCACAAGAGGGAACTACAGTATAATAGGTAAATCTCAATTTTGACCTCTTTGGATATAATTTCTAGATTTGTCTTTGCTATAAAGTATATACTTTTTTACATGTATTCAGAGACAAATAATATATAATTTGATTTTAGGAAAATTATTTCGTACAATTTTTTATTAGGGGTTGACAAGCATTCTATAAAGGTTCCACACAACGTTTGTAGAATTTTAAAATCATAAGCAAATTAAAAATATGATAAATATTTTATAAAATGTAGTAAAAAAACGTAACTTTCATTACTTATTTTTGAATATTGGTTTCAAATGCATATATTTAGGACCACAATTGCAGGTCTAGAAAGGGGAGGAAAGAGATAAGTTTTAGAGAAGGATTTTGAAACTTATTTCACCATTTTCAATTTTTTTCTTCATTATTTAATTATATTGCTTAATTCTTATTGAAAAGTGATCTAAAATTTTATCCAAATTCTATCTAAATTTACACCTAGTTAAGTAAATAAAAAGTTGAGGCATATAAGTAAATTAAATTGAGACTTCCTACCAAATATAAATTAATAACGAGAAAAGTATCCTAAAAATTAAATGAACTTACGAGGATGTTAAGTTGGGCATTAAACATGGAGGAAACATTATTGATGAGGGCTTCCCTTTGAGCCGGGAGGTTGCATCACACACGGAACCGAAAACTTGAAAACCCTTCATCTTCTATTCTTTCAAGCATTCATTCAGCTGATCTTGGTTGCGGCAGCATGTGTAAACTGTTGCCCCCAGTGCTGCCAGCTCCTTCACAACAGCCAACCTAAAACCGCAATTTGCAGCAACACAAACAAATGTTTTAACTCAAAGGTGGAATAATTCACGACTGAAAGATGTAGTCATTGTTAAGAGAGGGTTACCCAATTCCTTTAGTTCCACCCGTCAGAAGAGCAGTTGTTCCTTTGAGAGACCATCGGCCTCTACTTGAAGTTGAATCCTTTGCCATTGTTACCGGTCACTCTCTGTCTCTCTTATCTCTCCAGAGTCGACGGCTTGAGGAGTTGTTAAGCACAGAATATGTGTGGACGAATTTTATGCTAAGCCATTAGGTGGCTGCCTGTCATATGCGACAAATAAACAAATTTATTAAAATCAGTAAAATTGTTTACATACATATTGTACTATGAATGCTTAATATGTATATTACTCACCACAAACAAACAACAAACAACAACCAACACCTATATATATATTTATATAAATATATATAATATACCTAGGAAGACTGTCGTTTATGTGTGCCAATTGCAATTAGAAAAATGCTTGTAGACCATTAATGCCGCAAGATTCGACAAATTTGGTAGAAAACAAGAAAACTTTGACGTTACCTCTTTTATAAATATGGTTAAAAAAATTCAAATATTTAATTTAATAAAAAATACCATAATTACCATCACTAAGGAAAGTTTGCTTTGTAAGGATTTTAATGTTGGTAAGAAAAATATTTATTCAATATCTTTTTAGATAAAATCCATCTAGTTTCAAATAACAAAACCGTTGGATAATTTTAAATTTAAATTTATTCCAAGAAAAGGGACTCAACTTGTCCACTAAATTACTCAAGAAGGCTGATTTTTGCCCTGAAATATTACTTGGTGGAATGATTTACCTGTCCGACTGAAGAAGTTTGCTGATGAGGACTGACGGAGATCCGATCCGCCGTTGGATCATTAATTAAAACTTCATTGCGGATTTGTTTCTTTAGCAGAGGGTGAGAGGCGACGTTTTGTTACTTGCTGGTAGCTTTTTGGTTAGTGAAGGGTTGAGGACTGTTTTTTTTCTTTTTGTTTTATACGTTCTCTTTATTGTTCTTTTATTACTCCTCTTCTCTTCGTATGGGTCATTTTTTTAATATTATATGGGCTACAGAATAATGGGAGAGATAGAGAGGTCTTAAATAACAAAATTGGCTACAAACCACCCCATTTTCCAATAAAAAACTAAATTATAACTCTGTAAAACAAAAAGTCGAAAAGCAAGGGCCCGGAAACTTTCCTCTCCAACATCATCAATTACAGAGCATATGACCAGTTGATCCTTAAGTCGATTTCTAGTAATTTGTTGGGTAAAAACCATTTACAGACATGCCACCGTCAACACAAATAATCTGACCGGTTATGTAAGATGATGCAGGCAGGCAAAGGAATGCTACCAAGGATGAAACCTCTGTTGGATCACCGAGTCGTCCAAGAGGAGTTCGAGAGTACACCTCTTCTAAATATTCTTTGTTGCTGAGTACCTAGAGAAAGTAGTGAGATCAAAACAAGAGAGTCTTCCTAAAGCTCCAAAACACAGTGATTAGTATGTGACAGATTATGGAAGACGTTGATGTCGAGAGAGGAAGATTATAATCAGAAATGATGCTTCGGTTTTCATTCCTTAAATCACACCTGTGGAGCATTTGCTATTGACATTCAAAATGGCAAATAAGCCATTCCCTGTAAACCGCTTCATCGATTCATGTATCATTAGCCTGGAGCTTATCTTGAAACTTGGCAAATTCAGATTCACAATACCAGGAAACTGAGCCGTTAGAACTCGGACACTGTTTAATAACTAAAGAACGATTCTTTCCAAAAACCTGTATGGTGGAGTAAGTTTAAAAGTATACTCTGAATCTCTTTAGTCTCCATGTTCAGTACCATGTTAACTTGAAACAATCTAAGTATGAAATACATGTTGAACAGGAAAACAAGCATGTAAGCTATCATGCCAACGAATCGAAGCCATTGCCTATTACTATTTATTACCATAATCCAACATAATTGTGAAAATATAATCAGGATCCAATTCAAACTTCAAAAAAAATTGTACGAGTGAAAAGAAAATTACTTGTTCCACCATGGAAGTTCTGATGTACCAAGGTGCAACAGCGTTACTCCTTATGTTATCTTTTGCCCACTCACAAGCCAAGTTTCTTGTGAGTTGATTGATAGCTCCTAGGCATCAAAATACACCACAACACCCAAGTAAAACAAAAGGAAATAACCATTTGATTAAACAAATTGGTTCCACATATCAGCATTTTCATTGAAATTTATCTTAAATGTATACAACCTTTAGTTGCTCCTTGAAGTGACATGGACTTGAGCGAAACAAATCCAGACACTGAGGAGGTGAATACAACACTTCCTGATCCTGATGTTTTGAGAAGTGGATAAGCAAGTTGGCATAAATTGAAAACAGATTCAAAATTGGTTGCCAAAAGAGTTGAAACTTCTTCAGCTGTGAAATCTACCATTGGTTTCCTTATATTTGTCCCAACATTATTAATCTGTAAAATCAAAGCTGCAGTTTAGTTTTAACATGTAAGAATGCAAACAAGAAGACCCATTCATGGTAAAAGTACCATGGAGGCCCTTGTATTAAGTTGGATTGCATTTTGTCCTCTTTACTAAAAAAAGCAAATTAGTTCATGAACATTAGATCAAAGAGCAAATTGATTATTGTGTTAAAAATTTCATCTATTTTTACTCTTAAAAACTGGTCATGATATGCCACATTAACTATTTGGTTATTCCAGTTTTTATCAGTAGAAATGGATAAATTTTTAACGGATAGAACAGTTGAGACTAATTTGCTCATATTTTGAGTGAAAAAAGGTAAAATGTAATCTTAATCCTTACTGTTCGTATTACTTTTAACATCCCGCATCCGTTTCTAGCAATTAGTACACCAAAAACAGGAGGATTAAAGAAACAAGCCTTATTTGGCTATATTGCTGTAACTCTCACGGGCAAATAAACAAACATAACAGATACATTCAAATGAGGAAAGACAGAAGCTTACGAGGATGTTGAGCTTGCAATCAAACAATGATGAAACCGTTTCCATTAAGCTCTGTCTTTGTGCTGCAATGGACACATCGCAAATAGAACCAGAAACTTCAAAGCCCAAACTTTCCCAGTCTACCAAAGCCTTGTCAAGCTCATTTTCCTTACGTGAACAAGTGTGCACTCTTGCTCCAAGTCCCCCCAATTCCTCAACTATGGCACGTCTAACAAAACAGAAAAACAAAAACCAATCCAAAAAAAAAAAAAGCTCAAAGTTTACTGCTTTACGTTACATGGCAACTACAAGGACAAGCTTTTTCATGTTTATAAAAATGGGGAATTTCTTGTTTTTACCCGATTCCACGTGTGCCGCCAGTTACCAGGGCTGTCATGCCTTGGAGTGACCATCTGTTAGATTTTATGTTACTCAGCGCCATGGTTCGAATTTGATTCAAAATTGGACTTCGGTATTGAAGTAAAGAGGAAGCTATGGGTTTGAAAAAGAGGATCGAATGGGTGTTAAGTTGAGGTTTAAAAGAAGAAGAAAATGGATTTTGGGTGTGAATGAGACCTGAGGAAGGTGAAATGAGAGCTTGTTTCATTGTTGAATGATGTGCTACGGCCTGAGGGGGCTTGGCTCAAGCTGTAACTCGCCTTCTAATAGAACAAAGCAGCAACTCGGTGATTAATGACCCAATAATTGTCACAAAAAGAAAAAAAAATCGCTCTCACATTCTTTTAATCTTCCCCTATTGAAAAATGCTATGCTCTTATTCTTCCAAAGTTTTGATTCCCAATTATTTGGGTTAAGTATCTTTTGCTTAACTGGCACTTAAAACTCATACGGCCATCTTTATTTTCCCATGGGAATCACCAGTGAAATCTGCACCTCCTAGCACACTGATGCAAAATATGTTCAACTTCTTAATATTTCAACATTTGCCGAACATGAATGTACTTAAAAACAATGAATAGTTGGAATGCTTTAGAAATCATATAGAAATAAAATCTATAAATTGCGAAAATTCTATAAAAACTTGTGTTAATTTCAAGTCTCCCCGTTTGTTATGGCCCAAAAAGGAAAACCGTACATGAAACATCGAGGTCTTACATATTCCTCAATTCTTTACCAAAAATATAAAAATGACTTTTATACTTTGCTAGCTTTTACGATGCACGATGAACCATACCTGCTTCTGTCTACACCATCAGTCAAGCTAGAAATGGAGGAGCAGGGCCAATCATAGCAAGGGACCTGATTGTTGACTATATTATAAACATTCAATTAATTACTTAATCCTAAGCTGTCAATTACAGATACTATCTTCAATGGTAATTACATTACCTTCTTTTAATGACAAAAATTTAAAAAGAAAATAATAAAACCAAAGGGCAGAGGCTGCTTGTTCCTTATTCAGGCCAGAATCTCACTGAAATTTGGGTTTATTGGATTTTATTTGTTGGGTTGTGTTGTGTTGAAGGCTTAGAATTGGGTAAAATACTAAAAAAGCCACTTTTTTTTAAATTTACCGAAATAGGCCTGGTATTTTATTATTTATCGGAATAGGTCATTTTCCCCTAAAGCGTGTGCACGTCAGCGCGAAGTCAGGGGACGTGTCAGCAAATCGCGTCCACGTCAGCGCGCTTTGCTGACGTGCACAGAAATCGCGCTGACGTGGACGCGATTTGCTGCTACGTAGCGCTCCCCTGGACGCATTTTTCCTATTTTTCTCACGTTAGGTTATTGGTTTTTAGGGTTTGGGGTTTTGGAGGAAAAAGTAAATTAATTATAATTTATTCAAAATTGGATTACGTTTCATGTTTATGGGTTTTTAAGATAAAATCAAAACAGGATGCTTTATGAGAAGAATTTGTGAAATCGCGCCCTCATGGATGCACTTTTGCTACAATAGGTCTTGGAAAAAATAATTTCGAGTTGACGTTTCTGAGCAAATAGTATAAAAAACGCTTTAAGCAGGATGCTTTATGAGAAGAATTTGTGAAATCGCGCCCTCGTGGATGCGCTTTTGCTACAGTAGGTCATGGAAAAAATAATTTCGAGTTGACATTTCTAAGCAAATAGTATAAAAAACGCTTCAAGCAGGATGCTTTATGAGAAGAATTTGTGAAATCACGCCCTCATGGACGTGCTTTTGCTACAGTTGGTCCTGGAAAAAATAATTTTGAGTTGACGTTTCTGAGAAAATAGTATAAAAACGCTTCAAGCAGGATGTTTTATGAGAAGAATTTGTGAAATCGCGCCCTCGTGGACTCGCTTTTGCTACAGTAGGTCCTGGAAAAATAATTTCGAGTTGACGTTTTTGAGCAAATAATATAAAAACGCTTCAAGCAGGATGCTTTATGACCAGAACTTGTGAAATCGCGCCCACGCGGACGCGCTTTTGCTACAGTAGCATGTTTGGGTTGAGGCTATAAATGAGGCAAAAAATGTTCTCAGAATGCATAAGTTACATCAGAAACAATTTACAGAGGCTAAGAAGGTTAGAGTTTCAAATATGAGTGAACGTATCAGTGTTGTTATTTACTATGATGGTGAGGTTTGTCACACCGAGAATGGTGTTGTTTTTTTGTCGGAGAATACGGTGCGACTAGTTTTTAACCAGAACATAGATTTGACAGAACTTCGTAAAAGAATTAGGCGTAAAAATTTTAGAACGACGCCAATGAAAGTTCTGTCTATTACTTATCGATTTTGTTCTTCTGTTGATCCGGTGACATATGACTCGTTCGACATAAAAGGTGCTCGTAGCTTGGAGGCAATGGTGCAGACTCATCTTGCTAGTGGAGCACCTTATATTGAGTTATATGTAAAATTTACATCGCCAAATGATGTACTTGCGATTGGTGTTCGAGATGTATACACGACCCTTGGCCGACACTCGGTTAACGGGTTACAAAACACGAAACAACCCATGTTTGGTAGTGGTGTGGAATGCACATCCCTTGCAAGACACTCTGTCGGTGGATGGGACATGTACGTCGGTGGCTCGATGTTTGATGCTGGAAATACGTATTGGGGAACGGCATCAAGTTCTAGTCGTTGGCAATCTACATCAAATTGGGGACGTTATGAAATGCCTAGAAGAAGGGATGATGTACTCCCTACGACGTCCACCGGTGAGGGGACCTCGTACGCTGCAGATGATTGTGGGTTAGAAATGACTCCGATTGGATCCACCTTGATAGCCCAGGCCGGATGGTGCAGAAGTTAGCTTATTTTCTAAATCGGAGCCTATTCAAACAGAACCTGAAGATGCTGAAAGGAGTTCAGATGAAGGAGAAAATCCACGATTCAGAGCATACTCACCTTCAGCCCACATGCATAATGTCGATCTGTCTGCAGATAATGCGTTAGAGTTTCCAGATCTACCACACCGGTTGCATGATCGTACCAGTTCGGGGCTAGATTCAGGTGAATTTGAAGTTGGTAATCAGTTTACCAACGAGGATAGTTTTATTAGTGCTTTGAAACAACATAGCATAAAAAAATGACATTAACTACCACGTCGTTAAATCCAAATCTGATAAGTTTGAGGTGAAGTGTGCGGTGCAAGACGACACATGTTCATGGAAATCTACGCCTCGTTAAGGAAAAGGACAGAGTTGTGGGAGATTAAAAAGAACAAATGTCCACATACATATGCTGCAGGTATAGTATTGACGGTTTCTGAATAATACTATTATTATGTAATGTTGCATTATTTAATGTACTCCATTTATAGGTGTTTCACAAGATCATCCCAAGATGGATTCAACTATGTTAGCTAGCTTGGTACTATCCACGGTGAAGGCAGATCCCAGGATTTCAGTTCCGGTCTTAATTGCCAATATTCGTAGCCAAATGGGGTACGCGCCTTCTTACTGCAAGGCTTGGATAGCTAAGCAGAAAGCGTTGGAGAAGATGCATAGTGGGTGGGACACTTCATATAATGAAATATGACAGTGGTGTTAAGTGCTAGAAAGATACGTCCCAGGTGCCATCACAGACCTTGAAACAGAACATGCGTACTACAACGGCCGATTGCTACGTGGATGCCAAGTGTTTAAACGCCTATTTTGGACCTTTAAGCAATGTCGAGATGCATTTCCATACTGCAAGCCATTGGTACAAATTGACGGTACCTTTATGTTTGGTAGGTATACTCATCGGCTATTGCTTGCTGTGACACAGGATAGCGGTGGGAGAATTCTTCCAATTGCGTTTGCAATAACACCGGGGGAGTTGTCTGATGACTCAGATTTCTTACTCTCTAGGTTAAGGAGGCATGTGTGCCCCCAACCTGATATCTGTGTTATTTCAGATCGGGGTACAGGTATACTAGCTGCATTTGATCGACAGAGAAGCTTATGGCAGCACACACACCATCGATATTGCCTAAGGCACGTTGCTTCAAACTACTACAGGCAATATCCATCTAAGAGCGAATGTCGACAAGTGACCAACATGAGTATTTAGTCTTTATCTGTGTTATTTTGTTTGTCAATTTGATTAGTTGTAAATGAAGAAGTGGTATGTAATATTTGCTATGAACTTATTTTGGCAAGGTATGAAATAAATAAAGATCGTTTTCACGAGATGTTGGCAATTTTACGTTCAATTAACGGAGAAGGGGTGGACTACCTTTGTAACATACGTTTCGAATAGTGGGCACAAGCATACGACGGCGACCTATGATATGGTCGTATGACCTCAAACTTGACTGAATGCATAAATTATGTTCTAAAAGGAACGCGCCATCTACCGATAACATCGATTGTGCGAGAGACATATTTTCGTTTGGCGATGCTATTTCCAAAGCGAGCAGCGAGTTATACATGCCAGATGTAGGGAGGCCATGTATGGTGCAGTAAGGTAGTACAAGAAATTAACAAAGCCAAGGCGCGAGCGAACACCATGCACACAGTGTGTTACGATTGAGATAACTTATGGTTTCGCGTGACAGAGTTTGACAGACCGCACCAAGGTGTTGTTAGCGGGGAATATCGTGTACACTTGCGAAACTGGACTTGCCACTGTGGGATGTTTGATGCACTTCGTTATTCATGTGCTCATGTTATTGCAGCTAGTCAGAATCTCCGTTTGGATCCGATGAGCTATGTGGACGAAGTGTATAAATTAAAAAACATGTACAACGCCTAGAGACACGTTTTACCACCGGTCCCAGATGAACGTAAGTGGCCACCCGTATCTCTTGCTCTTTTTAAGCTGTTACCGGATAGAGAATTGCGTCGCAAACCAAAGGGTCGACCTTGCTCGACTAGAATACGTAACAATATGGATATCCGGGAAACAGCTAGTCAACATAAGTTGTGCGGATAGTGTAGGAATCCAGGCCATACAAGTCGATCATGTCGTAATCGTAATAGTTGAATGTAATTGTAAACAAATTATATTTTTTTCAATTATTAATTGATAATTGTATTAATTGTTAGTAAAATTATCAAATTATTAATTGTTAGTACCAGTTAAGGGTTAAGGTTAGGGTTAGGGTTTTAAGTTAAGTGTTTAGGGTTTTTAAGTTAAAGGTTAGGGTTTTTAAGTTAAGGGTTAGCATTTAGGGTTTAGGGCTAGGAGTTTTGAGTTAAGGGGTTTTTAAATTAAGTCAAGGGTTTAGGGTTTTTAAGTTAAAAGTTTAAGGTTTTTAAGTTAAGGGTTTAGGGTTTGTCAATTAAATTATGTATTTAATTGTAATTTATAAATTTATAAATTTTTAATAAATTAGTTTAGGGTTTGTAAGTAATAACTTAAAAAAATTTCTATTTTATCACATCAAATAATATCAAAATATTCAAATATTTGTACAAATATATTAAAATACAAATCAATCTCTTTGCCCACCGGATTCAGTGCCACATGGCGACCGTCGACGGTTACGCGCTGGATTCCTTCTTTGTCCAGCTTCTGGCGGCGGTTGTGGTTCCTCCGGCGAGGATTCTGGTTCATCCGGTAAGGCATCTAGTTGTCGGAGTTGGGACGATGAGCCACCTTGATAGAATAGTGATGTGGAAGTGTTTGCATCACCAACGGCGACGGTGTTTGAAACCCATACGGTGGTGGGATTTGGTAAAAAGAAGAGCTCCCCGACGGCCCCTCTTACGATCCCTCGTGTCCCGCTGGCCTATACATCGACGGTCTACTCGGCGTAACAGGAAAATGAGCTGAACCGGGCCATTGGCTCCAACCTGCCATAGGACTCGGAAAAGGAAACATATAAGGGTTAGGATACATAAAAGGGCTAGGAAACGCACCTGGCATCATCTGAAAAGGCGGTGCCGTGGGTATCGTCGGTTGAACTGCTGGGTCAGGTGACTGTGTCGGTGCTCTTGTTGGGCCTGGTGATTGAATGGCCGCTGATGATGGGCCAGGTGAATGTCTGGGCCTCATTGATGGGCCAGCATTATCGTCTTTTCGTCTTGGATTTAAAGGCCCACATCTTTCCCTTTGGACACGTAATTGCCGCTGCCTTTCCTCTACCGACAGTAAATACGACTCGCCATGGATCCTAAATCATGGCATATATTCCGGCACACACGCTAACTCCGGAATGATGATTGGTTCCATAGTAGGTATATACTCATACCGATCTTTCCACATTTCAATGTAGTTGGACCAGAATCTCAGCCAATCCGTATGCAATTGCCGTAGGTCAATTTGTGCTGATCATCAAACATCTCAGCTGCCACGGGAATCGGTTGTCTACATCCAAATTACCGTATCACTCTGTCTGACTGGTGCATCTCTACGGTCGCGTAGCTGAAACTCATCCGGAATTACTGCCCGAATTGCCAGATCCTCGTATGGTGTCCATTGAAACTATATGAACATGATAGAAATATTAGTTATATACATAATAGTAAATACTAATATTAAATACTAAATACCAATCGACTAGCGAATGATGGAAATATCAATTTTATTTAATACTTACATGTGCTTCCGACTGTTGGTCTAATTGAAGCCGTATATCTTCAAGAGAGGTAGGTAATCAAGTACGACTTGCCGGATGGTTCCACCTAATTAAATAAATTTTTAGCATACTATTATTTTTAAAATCTACATAATAATTGTTAAATCTAATATAAAATTTACCTCGTTATGAGTGAGAATGTATATGGATGGTCCACTCGAGGACGTAGAAATGGAAAGCGAAACCGTGCCTATGACTACAGTAGTGACAGGCAACCTCCGATTTTTGCTTTACTTGGTCACATCACCCCGCACATCTCCCGATATAATGTTGCCAAGACTGCAGACCCCAACTCAATTCACCAGCTGCTCTAAAATCAACGAGTTTCAGCAGCCATCTTAGATGTACGCGGCTCCATGACAAGTCTGACATCAGATAACCTCTAATTATCTGAAGAATGTATGCCGAGCATATTGGATTCTTTCTACTTCGGTTGAATCATCATCCGGATTCGAGAATGTGTCTCGTAACCAGCCCATCTCGATCTGACCTCCGTCCATTTTCTCTGGAATAGCGTCCAAAAGCTCGTAGCACATCGCTCCCCAATCGCTAAATTGGACAGACCCGGTAACTGGGTACTCGTCCACCGCCATCCCAATTGCAGACTGACATCTTCCAAGTGATAGTGCACTCCCACATGGAGATGGAATGTGTGCGTCTCGGTCTCAACCTCTCGATCAACGCACTGATAAGTTTCGGGTCCAACTTGCATCCCCAGCCTACTGTCGTCACGTGCCAAAAACCCACTTCCCGGAGATAGTTCTCTACCACGGTGATGGAAGGGCATGCATATTCCGGATATAGCATTCCAATATCCGATTTACAGACTTTTATAACAAATAATAAATTAATATTATCTAAAAATGTATAAATAAAAAAATCTTAAATAATATTTTAAAATTAAATTTAACACTTACCATTTTCATTTGTTCGACGGATATGTGCTGCTTATCAAGACGAGTCAATTCTCCGGCCATTGCTGAAGTCGTACAAATTTTTACGATTTAAAAAATTTTTAAAATTTTTTTTTAAAATTATTTAAAAATAGAGATTTAAGAGAATTTAAGAGGAACTTGAGAGCAAATTGAGATTAAATATGGATTTAAGAGAAATTTAGAAGGAATTTGAGAGGAAATTGAGAAAATAATTGAGAGAGGATTAGTTTGTAAAAAAAATGGTGGGGGTATTTATAGATTTTTTTTATTGTTGGGGGGGCAACGGTAAAAAAAATGACCGTTGCACTGTTCAGCGCGGGGGAAATGCGTCCTTAGGGGCGCGCTACGTGGCAACAAATCACGTCCACGTCAGCGCGATTTGCTGACGTGGACACAAATTGCTCTTACGTGGACACGTTTTTTTGCCACGTCAGCAAGCGCACTGACGTGGACGCGATTCGCTGACACGTCCCCTGACTTCGAGCTGACGTGGACACGCTTTAGGGGAAAAGGGTCAATTTCGATAAATAATAAAATACTGGGCCTTTTCGATAAATTTAGAAAAAAAAGACTTTGTGGTAAATTGCCCTTAAAATTGGACAAAAAATTGTAAGAATACCCTTATTTATTCCAGTCAAAAATAAATACAGCCATTGTGATTCGTAGGATTAAAATAAATTGTAAAAATAATAATATGAGTGATTTTGGGCGAAAAACTCGACGAATTATTTTAAAAAATAAATGGGACATTTAATTGAGTAGTTCAATAAATTATTTCTTTAAAGAAATAAATTAATCACTATTGATCTTTAAAAAATTCCGACTAAAACGGTTTTTACATGAAAAAAAAGTAATTACTAAAATAAAATAAAACAATTATTTCCAATAATGTATCGTAAAATTAATTACGAAATAAAATAAAAATAAATTGTTTACAAGAATGTATTATTTAAAAGACAATAATATTTTAAGAAAATAAATAAAAGAATAATAATAATTTTATTTTAAAAGGGGTGTCGCCAACAAAGGGGTGGCACTCCTTTTCCCCCGTACGTTTATTATTATTATTATATATTTTATAGTTTTATGATTTTATATTTTATTAGTTAGTTTTATATTTATATTTTATAGTTTTTATAATTTTATTTATTTAATAAAAAATGTTTAAGTCGTTTTATTTTCATATTTTTATTATTCTTTAATATTTATGATTATAAATTTTTGAATATTTAGAATAATAACTAAATTGATAATTTTTTGGTAAAGTGACATAAAAAAATTAGGGTAAACTACCTAAATAGTCACTTAAGTTTTTTAGCGAGTTTTGTTTTGGTCATGAAACTTTTTATTATTTAATTTCGTTAAGTAAATTTTAATTCTAGTCATTTCATCATTAAATGTATTTTGGTCACCAACAAAATGATATAAATAAAAATTTAACCCTTAATATTTTACGCATTCTATTTTTAAAAAGTTCAATACATTTTGCCCTCAAAATATACATATTATCAAAACATTAAAAATATAATTATAATTATAAAAATTAAAAAATTGTAATTATAAAATAAACAACTCAACCATTTTTAAAAAAAATAAATTATGAAAACTATAAATATAAATATAAATATAAATATAAAACTAACTAATAAAGTATAAAAATATATTATAAAACTAAAAAAATATAAAAAAGAAGGTGGTAAAAGTATGGGGAAAAAGAAGTGCCGCCCCCTTGTCGCGAACCCACTTTTTAAAATTAAAATTTTATTATTTATTATTTCTATTTAAAATATTAATTTTTATAAATGGTGCCCAAATGCTCAAAAATAATAATTCATGTAAATAATATGCTTTTTTACCTATTTTCTATCCTTATTTTTACAATGGTGGAGTGTGTGTTTGGATTCAAACGCAGCTGTAACGGTGAGGTGAAAATGAAAAATGACTATTAAGGACATCAAATTAGAATTGATATATAATAGAAGTTATTTAAATTATTTTACTTTTTTAAAATTATTAAAATATGCAAATTCATTTAATAAAATATTAAAATGTATCTTCCAATATTTTAATGAATTATATAATTAATTTAAATTATTTATTAGATAAAATGATAATTATTTTTAATTTTTTTATAGATATAATTAATATTTTTTATAACAATGATAAATATTATTTTCACAAATAATAATATTATACTTGGATCTAATTTTGAAGTATCTAAACGGATGATTTTTAATAAAAAAAAAATATAGTAACATAAGACATAACAAGTTTCATTATTACTAGAAATTAGGTTATGATACAAAATGTGTTTACAAATATTGATTCATTAAACTAGTTGCAATGGTTTCCCTTAACATTGTGATTTCAAGGTCACTTTCTCTGCTAGAGAACTCGATTCACCTCTGTCAAACTGGCTTGAAGAGACTGGCATGTCCGGTATATTCTCAAATTCTCGAAATCCTCATCATTTGACCAAGCATGTCTTCAAATGTAATTATGCAAAACCATTGTTGCAATAACTATTAAAACTTGCTTGTCGAATGAATAACTTGGAATATCTCTTAATATTGGCCATTTTTTTTCCACACTCCGAATGTTCGTTCAATCACAGAGCGTAACGAAGAATGGGCATGATTAAAGATTTCTTTTTTTCCAGATACTTGATGATTACCTCGACGAAAATCAGGTAAATATATCGTTTCCCCCTATATGGACCTAGAAAACCTGCCATTTGTGGATATCCGGAATCCACAAGATAATATTTTCCTGCAAAAAAAGTAAAAACATATATCAAGTTTAAAAATAAATTAAAAATTTTAATATTTTTATGTAAAAAGTAATTAAAAAATTAAAGTTCGACCTGGTGGAGGGTGTGGAAACTTCAACTCTTGCTTTCTAAGTGCTTGCAAAAAAAATTCTACTATCATGTGCTGTTCCTTCCCAACCAGGAAATGCAAAAATAAAGCACATGTTGAAGTCACAAGCTGCCATAATATTTTGAGTTGGTTCACCTTTCCGTCCAATATAAGGTATTTGAGAAGAAGGCGAAATGCATGCTTTTATGTGTGTTCCATCTATGGCCCCCAATACAATCCTTTAAAATAAATACAAGTAATGAGATAAAAGTTAGAAATAATTTATGTTTTAAAAATATAAAGATTGTGTAAATTTTACCTTAAAGTGAGGCCAATATCTTGTATCATGTCGAATATGGTTCGGTACTTCCTCTAATTGACCTTCAATGGGTTTAATCGTGTCTATTCCCATTCGAGCAATATATGCAACATATCAGTAAAATTCGACTAACAGTTTTCCCAGATCGTTGAAATCGCTCTGTTGCATTTGAATTGATTCTCTATTTCCAAGAATGTACA